>NC_056743.1:206275518-206385518 GCF_019279795.1 Protopterus annectens
ATGTACAACCTTCAATGAAGGTACGCCCATTCATGCATGTCTCCACGCAGAAGACGCTCTAGCTTAGAGTCGAACCAACTCAAGACATAATAGGAAAATATGTTCCCATTTTAAAGCATTGTGAAAATGCAGGTGGAGGAGGAAGAATCTACAGACAGTGTGACAGGCTGATACATTTAACATGAAAGCGGCAGAGCTGCAGCTCCATATTCCCTTTCACTTCAAGAATTGGGTGGTGGGGGATGGATAAAGCAGTGGCATTCATTGAATGAGATCCAGAAAAGGAGAAGTGAGTTGTCATAGATGCTGTTAGGGGAGCTAGAATTTAATATTGTTAGACAGTAAAATGGATCCCATTTGTTATCAGAAACATATTCCAAAGATATAGCAACAGAAATCCAGAATGTTTAAGGTATGTCATTACATTAAGGTGAAGTGATAGAGAGCCTTGAATATGAGTTAGTACAGGACAAAGATTTTTACAGAGACTTATGTATAAGAATCCTTAGAACAGTAGTAGGCCAAATAAGTGGGGACCCTCAGTGGAAAATGAATATTAAAAGTGAGCTAAATAGGAGAAGGCAGAGTTCTGAGTTTTTTTCGTTCAAATAGAAAATTTGAATAAAGGCATACATACTCTCATTATTAGTCATCTGTAAGTCGGGAAAGAAGTAAAACTGATACTGAAGTTGCTTCTGAGTAGCCTTTGCAGTAGGAGGTGAACACACAGAAGGAAAAGAAAGTGAGAGCAGTTTAATGTAGAGGGAGACCAGTGGAAAAACAACCAAGCATTCAAGAAGCCTGCACTGATAGCAGAGACAGTAAAGTAAAAGCCGATTTGTGTTTAGAACTAACCTTTAGGGAGGGGAAGACATAGAAGCCCTACTCTTGCTCAACCCCAGGATAAACTGTATCTCTAAATATGTACAAGTACCTTACACCTCCTTGCTCTCTACTTCTTCAGTCACTACTTTACTTCAGTTTCTCTCCCCTAACTCTTTCTAAATATGACATAACCATCTTTTTCTGAAACTTCATATTGCAATTCCTGTTTGTATTATGCTAATTTACATTTAATTTCTCTCTAAACTCATTAAATGTCTCTAAATTATTGTTATACAAGTTGCATATATTTTTACGCAATGTTTGCAAATTGTCTAATTTGG
The DNA here is from genome assembly GCF_019279795.1 of Protopterus annectens. Classification (NCBI taxonomy): domain Eukaryota; kingdom Metazoa; phylum Chordata; order Ceratodontiformes; family Protopteridae; genus Protopterus; species Protopterus annectens. The sequence continues at coordinate 206,276,685 of NC_056743.1, forward strand.
AATAATTATATAAACAGTATATGTTAATGTATTATTTCTGAAGACTGAAAAACTTGTTCTTAAATTGCTTTTTTTATATTTTTCAGCTTTTCTCACCAGGCCTCCACTGAAAATGGGCACTTATTCTGTCAGACTTTCCTGGTAATCAAATGTCAATAAATTAATAAATTCCAGTGTAATTATTTGGGATATGTTGCAAGAAGGGTGAGTGGTATGACCGCAAGTAGAAAAAATAGAGGCCATAAAGATGGCCTATATCCCCTGCTAAAGTAGAAAAAAAAATAACACTGGCTATAAAAAACACAGCCCCCTGCCACCTTAGTAATGGGTGCTAACCATAACCCTAATGCTTATTTCAGATATTTGTGTATATGACTTTGAATAGTTCTGTCCTTGTGAGGAAAAGCAGAAAAATCATCAATAAACCTAGAAAACAGTAAGACAAAATCAAGGTCCAAAAATTATAGTGCCATTCCTAAATCACAGGATTTGAGAGGTATGAGGAGGCGACTGGACATCCTGTATATCCAGGAAACAAGAAGGAAGGTCAGTAAAGTAGTAAAGCCATTTGTTTGGGATCCAGAGTTTATTTTTTAGGGGATAATATCTTGAAAAGGTGTGGGAATTGTGGTAATGGAAAGTCTTCTGAAGACAGTGAGGGATGTCATTAGAATTTTTGATAGATTCATGGTGGTCAAACTCCATTGTAAATACAGGGTGATATTCATAATCTCAGCTTATGCCCTGCAGCAGAGTTGTGATGGACAGGAAAATAATACATTCAGGCGGCAGTTGCAGGACCTACTAGATAAAGCAGGACAGCATGAGTCAGTGTTGATAATGGGGACATGAATGCTTTTATTGGGACAGAGAGAGCAGGATATAAGGACTGCCTGGGTTCACATGGGTGGTGCTACAGGAATAAAGAAGCAGCAGCTATTCTAAGCTTCACTCTGGTAAATGGCTTAATGGTGGTCAGTGCAATAGTTTTGAAAGAGACTGTCACAAGTTCACATGCAAGAGTGGCCACTGTGCAACTCCAGTAGACTTCCTCCTAGTACGGAAAGGGCATTAGAGTAGAATCAATGAAACGTTCAGTCCCACAGCAATAACCACTAGTGGCGGCAATCAGTGATCAGAGAAGGCTTTAAGTTTAACAGACTAGGCTGAAGACCTGGTAGTTAACTGGAGTGAAAATGCAAGAGTTTAAGAAAATACTCGGGTCCCTTGTAACCCCAGAAAGTAGAGAAATTAAGTGGCATCAAAAAAGAATGGCAGCATCTGAAAACAGCATGTGTGAAGACAAAAGAACATGTATGCAGCCGAGAGTGGGTATGGAAATAAGACACATTGGAAAACTTGTGGTCGAATGCAGAATTCTGTCAGTTATTGAATGAAAGGAAGAAACAGAGATAGAAAAGATGGACTAGGGTAAGAAGGAATACCAGCTGGCTACCAAAGAGGCTAAAATACTAGTCACAATAGCAATGAAAAAAGCATCAGAAGAATTCTACCAGCTTCTGGAAAGTGACTCAGCAGATGACACAAGAACACTTTTAGGTTACAAGCCAAATATAGAAAAACAAAGGATAGTCATCAGACATCATTCATAACTGATGTCAGCAACAACCTGCTCACCAGTCCACGGGACATCAAAGGCAGATACAAGTTGTACTTCCATTAGCTTCTGAATGAAGCAAACACCAAAGAAGGCTGTATTGTCCCATACATTCAGTCTGGCAAATGGCTTAATGGCTTTACAATTAAAGTAGAACAACCACCAACCCCAGAAGAAGTAAGGGCAGCAGTAAGGAAAATGAAGTTAGGGAAGGCAGAAGACTCTGAAATCATGGCAGATATTATCAAGATGTTGGGCAGGTGTAGGGAGAAATGGCTTCTGAAAGTACTCATAACAGAATGGATAGAAGGGTATGTTCCCAATGACTGGAGAATAAGCATACTAGTGCCAGTATACAAGAACAAAGGGTATTCACAACTGTGGGCAGTACAGAGGTATCATACTCTTGTCACACTGTATGAAGATGCTGGATAGGATGATTGATAAACAAGTGCACAGAGCAGTGGAAAGTAAGATGAGAGATGAGCAGTTGGGATTCAGATCAGGAAGCAGCACAACTGATCTGATGTTTGCAATGAGACTGGCAGTGGAGAAGAGGAGTGAGACCATTTTGGCCCTCTTTGGATTGAGAAAGCATGTGACAAAGCCGAAGAAAACGGATTTGGCAGTCCTGCAATAGTTCCAGGTCCCTGAAACATTTGTAGAATCAGTATAGGTCATGTACAAAGACCCAATCATACAAGTATGAACAGTTTTTTCATTCAAGGAGGGGCTCCAAGTGCGAGTGGGGGTGCATCAGGATTCAGCTCTGAACCAACTACTGTTCATACTAGTGATGGACTACATTAGCAAACAGGGTGGAAGGGACAGATCACAAAAGCTGTTGTATGCAGATGATGCAATATTACAAGCAGGCTCTGAACAGGAACTTCAGCAAATCATAGTGGAATGGAATTCAAAATTGAAGGCACTGGGGTGAAGCAGTACAGACAAGACGGTTGCTATTGCAGCAAATCATGAAACTCAGAAGAAGCTGAAACTTGAGATTGAAGGGAAAATATTGCACCAGGTTAGTAGCTTCAAGGATCTGGGAGGGGGTGGATGAAGAGAAGGGAAGTCTGAATAAGGAAGTCAAAGCTAGAATAAGAGGGACTCCATCCAACTGGCAGTGTGTGCTGGGGGTAATATGTGACAGAAAAACTTGAAAGAAGGTGAAAAGTAAGGTGTACAAATCAGGGGTATGACCTGTACCTTTTTATAGCACAGAAATTTGGGCAGTCAAGGTAGACCATTCAAACAAGCTAAAGGTAATTCAAGTACATGACACAGGTGATAGAATTTCATACTGTAGGACAGATGAAATGATAACATCAGAGCAGAAGCCAAAGTAGCTTCAATCACAGAAAAGGTCAGACAGAGCAGATTACAATGATTCAGGCATGTGCAGGAAAGCAGGAGGCAATTTGTTGAAGATTTGGGAGAGACAGGAAGAAGGCAGGATGAAGTAAGGAATCGAGCAGAGAGATGGATTACATAGGAGAATATTTGTAACAAACAGGCATGACTTTTGATGAAAGTAGGAAAGCTTCACTGAATTGAAAGAGGGGGCAACAGTTGGTGTGACAACCCAACACTATGCAGAAAATGAGAAATGGAATGTTGGGAATTACATGGGGATGTGAGATGCCATAACCTGTAGCATACATTTCACTGCAGTTTCTGAAATGGGTTTTATTTTAATTCCATTAATAAATTTGGACTTCTTTATATGACGTGCATCATTTTTTGTTCATTACCTACAGGGGGAAAATGAGAGACTAACACATTATTAGGGTCTAGATGGGAATTTGACAGATCTTATAAAGCAAATTACCTGCATAGTGTGAAATGAGATGGTATCACATTTTCTTTCATGGATTATATGAAGACAAACTGTTTTAGGGTGCTGAGTTATCTGATACTGACCATACATAAAAGAATGTATAGGCAGTTAGCAGAAGGTTGAAAAGGACTGATTTGAGAGATATAGGGATTTTATGTGGCTCTGTAAACAGGAGACTGAAGCGAAGGACAGTGTGCAGCATATGGCAAGGGAATATGTCTCTGGTATGGAATCATAGGGATACTAGAAATAATGCCTACTAGTGCACATATGGAGAAAATATTATGTCAAGGCTGAAGGAGGAGATTGGGATACTAAAGGTAGAACATACTGCAGTGCCAGAGTTAGTATATGGGATTTATGGGAAGTTGTGAAGAGATTCATATAAGGCTCTGTTAGATTTGCCATTTTTACACAGTTGGATGTAAACACACTGAATTCCACAGGAGTGGAGCCTGATGTGCAGAGCCACAGATCACATGCCAGATGTTTCTAGCTACATTATGGGAATTGCTAGCAGTCCCCACAGAAGCCATGCACACTGATCAAGCTGATTGATGAATCCACATCTATTTTAGGTAGATGAGAACCAAATCTTGTAAGGTGCATTACTACCAAAACCTTACAGTTTGCACCAGGCACCACAGGAAGCAGACTGCACAGCAAGGCATGATATGTGCCTATCTGCTGTTATGCATTAACATACTGCTTGCAGAGCTCTGCAGCAGCTAAAGGTACTTAAAGTAGTTATGAGGTGTCCTCAGTTAAAGGGTATCCTAATTATCCAAAGACAAATATGTTAAGTGCATTAACTGTGTGTCGGTGTATATCTATCATATAAATGTACACACACACACCTGGATCTTTCTGTCTGTATTTATCAGCTCAGACATTTATTCATTATACATTAATATGCTTAATCTAATTTTGGGTTGTGGAGGGAGGTCTACCTTACTCTGGCACTCTTTGGGTAGAAAGTAGTCTTGGACATTGCAAAGACACACACACACACACACACACACCTATGGGAAAAATAAAGAATAGCAAATTCACCTGTAGCATGTCTATGGGATATGGGAGGAAACTGAAGAACCTGCTAAAAAAATTTCATGGGTACACAAATGGCAGTAATACTCCACACAGAAGGCACCCCAGTGAAGAGCCATGTTTGTATTTAATTTTTCACATGTATATGTATGTCTGCATCCGCATGCATACACTCTTAATTTTTAGTGACTGCTAAAGTAGTCCTTGGAACTGCAAATTGATTTAGTTGTGAAAGAGGTCACAGCAGTCCTTCAGATCAGCAGGTGCAGCAGCAGTGAAGCTTTCAACCCTCTTGATTACATCTGTGAACTGTGTTCAACTTCAGCTCAGTAAAACAGTGTCTTAATTTTTTATGCAACATAGACAATTTTGACACCACATTCGGAAAGATTATTCCCTCCCCAGCACACACTGTGTTTTGTAAATGCTGGCCTGTTTATAGAGGCTGCACACTATGGCCTCAGACATTTCCTTCTGTTTGTTTGACTATATCAAATGCTGTTATTATGCTTCTATTGTTACTAATGGCATTGACCCCCGTGATACTCTTGAAAAGGCAAGCACAATGCACCCTCCCCCTCTTCCATGCATGAACCACACCTGCAGTGCTATGGAAGAGCAGATCCTCTTAGAGGAACTGAAAGGGAGGCTGAAAATGGGGTGGCTTTAAGTTCTTAGTGTCTTCATTTAACCACGAAAAGCATGCTGTCAGAGCCTTTCCAAACACTGTACAGCAAAAAAAAAAAAAACGGACACCTCCAGCTTCTTAATTTTTTTGTTTTATCACTTACACGCAGCTTGTTTTAGATACATTTACCACATCATATTGTCTTCACTTTATCATACTCTTTCTTTCTTTTAACTAGGAATTTGTCTTTCTTGAAACAGGTTAAGTCATTGCTTATAAAATAGTGGGTTTGTAGTCCAAGCAGTCTTTTATCAGTAGAAATGTCATGCTGATAGAGATTTGTTAACACCCCCCCCCCTCAGTAGTGCTGTATGTTACACATACTTTTGTTTCAGATCACAAGAGAGACTGCCGGATGAATTTAATTTCTAGAGGTCAGGGACACGACCAGTAATTTTATTTCATGCCTGATAGGATTTCATTGCTTGGTTTTGAAAGAATGACAGTTGCCTATGTAAGAGGATTACATTTTCCTAAAATATTCTTTTTACATATTGAAAAGAAGGATTTTATTTAATAGTTTATTTTTAAATAAATACAGTATAAAGCAAAATTAATGAAATGAGTAGAAAATATGGGGTTCATATTAGAACGATGAAAATGCATTTTGATGAATGCGTTTTCGTCGACACATGTAGGGCGAACACGCAAAACAGTGAAGCGGCTGTTCAGCGAATTCTTTCCCTGGGAAAGAAGTCGCTTAACCGTTTTGTTGTTTTGCCTGTTCTGGAGTGTAGTGTGGTCCCTTATCCGGTATAGCTCCCGAGCATGATTGTGCAACAGTTACAGACCTTAGGGTTAGTGTGCAGGTTAAGATAAGTGCATATGTATGAAATTGTTTACTGTTTTTTTATTTTGCATTAGATGTATGGATGAGTTACGTGTGTGTTTTTAGCTGTTTACTTTTGTTTTGGGGGGGTAGGATTAGGGTTAAGGTAAGTGCGTTTGTGTTTGGAACTGTTTATGTAAATGTGCGAGAGTTATTAACCTTAGGGGTAGGGTGCGGGTTAAGGTAAGTGCATATGTTTTAAATGTTTACTGTTTTTTTTTTTTTTTTTGTTAGATGTATGGTTGGGTATAATTAGAGTTAGGGTAGGTGTGTATATGTTTGGAAGTGTTTAATGTTTTTTGGGGGGGGTTGGAACAGCAATTTCTTCGCTGTTCTGTGGTTTCAACATTTTCAGCATTCTCTGAATATGTCGATGTAACACCATTCGCTGTTTTCAGCATTCGGTGTTATAATATGAACCCGAAAATATGCAGTTTTCATGGTCCTACCTCAAACATTTTGTAAGTGGAACTTAATTCTTGCATTTAAATACTGAGAGGGACGTGATGTGTGTTTTACTTGGTGTGCTTATGTTTTGTTAAATACATGCATATGCCTCTATCAGTTGATCGAGTTTTCAGAAACTCAAAATTCATATGGTCGAGACCATACGATCGAGTTTTTTTGAAAACTGAAGCTTTTGAATGGAGATCGCAGTACAGTGCAGATTGGGAAATTTATCATTTTCTTCACTATAGTGCGATCTCTAGTTGGTATATATAATTTTCAGGGATTGTGTGGGGGTACAGCCTCCCACATGGGGGGGGGGGGCTACCCCCTGCAAAAACATAAAAAAACAGATTTTTTTTTTTTTTTTTTTTTTTTTTTTTTTATCGTGTTTTCGGAAACATAGTCATTTCGTTTTGACAACATGAATTTCAAATTTCTGAAAACTCTTATCTAACAAAGACACACATTTTATATACATATATATATATATATATATATATATATATATATATATATATATATATATATATATATATTTAGTGTGTGTGTGCATATTTAAAATAAAAAGCCTCATGAAAGAAAACTAACTTGCTGTAATGTGGTTGGGATTATTGTAATGGTTAGGGTGGTATAGACGCAAGGTACATGGTTTGATTCTGACATCAGGCTATTCACTGTGCTCAATATGGCCCTCAGGACAGTCAACCTCTGAACCTATTATAAATTATTATTTCCTATTTGTTCAGTGGATAAGTCAGCTGGTCTGCTGATTCTCTTCAGCCATGACCAGAGCTCAAAGAGCAGAAAATTCATGGTCTTTTACTCATCAGTATTATATTAAAAATGACCATATAGCAAAAATTCAGCACATAATGGTAAGATTGAATGTAGATGTGAGAAGATTAAAAGATCCAGTCAGATTGCATTGATAAAATATATATATACAAAATGCAAGATAAGTACACATTATTCAGTGCAGTCATACATATAATACGTTATTTGTATGCCTATGAAATACACGTGTAATATGCCACATTAAGAGGCTGAGAAAAGTTTATTAAATGTATTCCATTATTCATCAGTTGTTATGGTAGCACCTTACAGGTTGATTCAGAAAATTTAACAAACCTTATATGCATGTATTAACATGACCATTCAATAATATTACAAGGTCTAAGGTGATTTTGAGATGGGTTCTAATCCCTCAGTGGGGCATTGACTGTTTGAGAGTTTAACTCAAGAGTGTGCACAACTCATCAGCTCTCACTCTTCAGAGAGAGTCACTGCTGCTATAGTTTGTCTGTGCACTGACAATGACTAGAGTTGCTTTTTCCTCTTTATATTTCTCTGTTTTGTGAAAATGGACTTGTATTTAAAAATGGTGCCGTAGAGATACCAGAGGTCTTGCCCCAGTGCAAAAAATGCTTTCCATTTTTATTTTCTCATCTGTATAAGTTTTGATCAGTTTATTTTATTTGATTCAAGGTTCATCTATTTTTTTCATTACTAGATGTAGTGTCGCCCCTTTAAAGAAAGGATTGTTAAAGGTTTGGAATGGTTGCTAAAGTTCAGGATGGAGTTCCAAATCAGGTGAACTTTAAAGACTGCATGGAAGCTTTACAAAGGACTCTGAATGAATATATGAATTCTGGGATATACTACTTTTACTGTGAATCTCTGGACATGTGGATGTCACATCATTTGTCTGACTTCAGTCAATGCACATATACATATGCATGCAATCATTTTGGTAACTATTTATGTCCAGGTAATTATAGTTCATCTGAAATGGAAAGACAAGGTGAAAATGTCTGGCTATGGATATTGCTACAATCAGTAGTTGTACACCTCTATCAAGACTGATGGTTAACAAATCACTTATGCTAATAAATGTTTGTTAGTTAACTAGGTGAGTGCACTGGTCAAACCCTTCTTGGAGAGCTTGGACCAAAAGTTACTTAAGCTAAAAACCCAGAAGTTTATAGTAATAGAATAAATAAAAACAATAAAATGAGCATAAACCATCAGATGTAAAATTAAAGTACAAGAGCTAAGCAAAAGACATAGTAATAGTATATGTAGTAAGCAGAAATCTTAGTTGGAAGTGGGATATACAAGATATTGGAAATTTAGCAAACTGAAAATCTGGAAGTAGTAATACAGGGTAACCATATGAAATGTCAGAACCCACTACAAGTCCTAAAATGTGGAGAATGAGAGGCTGAAAGGATCAGACTTTTATATATCAAGTCCAATATGCCATTTTTTGGAGTATTTATTCCCTTTTCTCCCTATAAGTTTGAGGGGAGTTGGGGACTTTCACTCCCCTCCAAAAAGAAGTTTAGTTGAAAATTATGATTTTGGAGATTTGCTCTTGTCTGAGTTTGCTTTTTTCTTTTTTTGGCTTTTCTGCACTAAACATTTTGAATGACAATATTTCAGTTGTTGTGTCTTTCAGCTTTTCCCGGTTAGGGGTTGCCACAGCGGGACTCCGGCCTGCTAATGATTGGCAGTAGATTTTTACGTGCCGAGTTGCCGGCCCTGACTCACAACCTTCAACGAAGGTACACCCATTCATGCATGTCTCCATACAGAAGACGATCTAGCTGAGAATCGAACAGGACGACGTCTTACTGGGAGGCGACAACACTTCCACAGCACCACCACCGCAGTGAGTGACAATATTTCAGTAGGGAGCCATAATGCACTTTCATAGGGAATATTCTACAGCAGGTACCTAGAAAGCAAACAGTGACTGCAGTTCTATATTATTTATCCAACATCTCTAAGGCAACTGCGTTCACATTCCTGGGCTAAGTGTGACTTCATCTTTTTCTTGCAAGACGTGTGAGATTATCTAGAACCTTATTATCATTAAGAAGAGAGTTGTAAGAGGCAGGTATGTGCTTACAAAAAGATCTTTCACAAATAGCTAGTGAACCTTATTAGCATGAATGAACAGGTCTTTTTGTTTTGAGTGACTGGTTAAATTAATTCACTGGTTTACCACAGATGGTCAGTACCTCTCTTTAAGAAGGTTTAACATAAGACTATTAAATAATAAACTGGGCCTAATATTGATAGGAAACCATTTTGCCCTATTAATAGAGAGAGAGTGATATTCTTTAGAAATGGCAAATTGGTTAAATCTTCTTTTCAGTTTTTTTAGTAAAGCAGTATTCTGTGCTGATAGTGGGGCAGTAACGGGTAAAGTACAACTTTTCAGCTTACTATTTATCAAATTAAATATCAAAAATGCTGAGCTAAAAACAATAAAAAAAGAGGCAGAAACAAAAAAAAAATTAAGCCCCCCCCCCAAATTATATATTATATTCCTTGTTTGCACCACAGTGGAGAAAAGAGTCAAAGCTGTATGAAAGTGTTTTGCTTTGCAGGCTTGCACGGCACAACACATTGTGCTGAAATGCAACATAATGTTACATTTTTGAACTACAGCCACTCCTCACCAATGTAGTGAAATCTTTCTGAAAGATCTGTGGTTTTGTGATAGTAAAACTGGAAGAAAAGATGGGAGTTTCGCTTGCTACATTTTGTGCAAGCTGTTAGTAATACTAGATTAGAGTTCTGCAGTGAGCACTTAGAAAATGTTTGATACAAAATAAGTTGTTGTATTAACTGCAGTACAGGCTGGCAGTAACGCCAGACTAGAGGTCCGTATGGATTGCACAGAAAATGTTGGTTGATGCAAAACCTGTTGCTTTAACTTTTTAAATTAATTATGCTAAAGTTGTTAGTAATGTCAGACCATACTGATCATTCAGAAAATGTTGATTGATGTAAAACCCACTACTCTCTTAATTTTTTAAATGAATTACAGTGCAGGCTTTCAGACATTTTAGACTATAGGTCCATACTGTTTATCATCCAGAACACGAAGGCTGATTTAAAACCTATTGTATTAACTTTTTAAATGAATTACAGGACAGGTTTCCATTAATGCCAGACTAGAGGTGCATACAGTTTATTGTCCAGCAAATGTAGACAGATGCAAAACATGTTGTACTAACTTTATAAATGAATTATAGTAAATACTGTCCCTACTTTGGGGGCTTTCTCTCCCATTCCCCACTATTTTTGCTTTTCTTAACTAAAGAATTTGAGGTGTGCTGTGTGATTGACTAACTCACTGATTATTTGGAGGTGCTCACATAGTGTACGAGGCATCTGACTAGTCAGAGTATTCTGCTACGGTATGAGCATTAAGTGTCAGTGCACCTAAGTATGTTGCCCCCTCAGTACTTAGATGTGCTGCTAACACCATGAGAACCTTGTGATATCAGTGTTTGCAGTATATGTGGCAACAAGGTTTATTACAGCTCTTGCTTTGAGCCATGAATTCACTATACATGTTTTGTCTGATAACTTGTAGTTTATGTAACTATCAGGTGAGCAATGGAGTTAGAAATGACCACTTTCTCTTTTGTCACTGTTTAATTTATTGACTTCACAAGTAAATACTTGTTGCTTTCTAAAAAGCAACAATAATTCACACACTGTCAAACAGATGTACAAACATTTTTGTTTCATTTCTTTACCAAAGATTTTTATGCTGTTGCATTTTGGTTTGAGTTTGCATTTTTTTTTGTTACACTTCATAATGCTTCATTTACTGACCCTAACGCTGAAGTCATTACTACTGTGTCTGTTTTTATGGTTGTGGATTTGTGGAGCAGATAAGCTGTGGTAACATATCGCGGGTGATTTGATAGATGGGTTACAGCACATGATCAACTATGTCAGTCATGCAGAACTTCATTTTAAAGCAAAAACAAACAACCTTTTATAAATATCAGTGGATACTGCCAGGTGCATACTAAACCATCTTACCTTTTATAAATATCAATGGATACTGCCAGGTGCATACTAAACCATCTTACCTTTTATAAATATCAGTGGATACTGCCAGGTGCATACTAAACCATCTTACCTTTTATAAATATCAGTGGATACTGCCAGGTGCATACTAAACCATCTTACCTTTTATAAATATCAGTGGATACGGCCAGGTGCATACTAAACCATCTTACCTTTTATAAATATCAGTGGATACTGCCAGGTGCATACTAAACTACCTTACCTTTTATAAATATCAGTGGATACTGCCAGGTGCATACTAAACTATCTTACCTTTTATAAATAAGGCATAAAATGCATCACAGAATAAATAAACCTTGAGAACTAATGGAGCTTGATGGCCCCAAAACCACAGGCTACTTAAGTCAATTTGGCACAATCAGTCTAGGCATGTGCCTTGAAACTTACCTAGTGTAAACTTTATCCCAAATGCCTTACAAATACAAACAGAACTAAAAAAGCCTTACAAATAGATACTATGTCCCTCAAATGGTCACTGGACTTGAAACGAGTGCTGAAAGGTTTGCTCTTAAGGCGTTTTCCAGTAGAAACACAACCGGTCTCTATAATGCATTGTCAGCTTTTGGACTTGTTTGATCAGACAGGTATGGAGATTATGCACATTATAATACACAAAAATTAATGTAAGTTAGTTGCCTTACAAAAGAGATTAATGAGTTGAATGACAGCCTGAATAAGGACTTGTTATTTGAGCATAATAAAGCTCAATATCATAATATCTTTGTTGAACTGTCTAAATTTGTTAAGGAGAGTTTAGAAAGGAAGCAAAGGAAAATAAACAGAGACACCAATGATTATATCAGCAAATGTGTATATCCGACTCCCAAGTGAGATAATGGGGTAACTGCTGAACATGATTCTGTTTCTAATCGGGGACCCAGGTAGCCCCATTTACAATATCATTCAGGCTGATTTTGTTGGGACTAATTCTAATGGGCATTTTTTAGACCATCAACCCCAGCTAAGGCATTCAGAATGCCTTATGAACAAGAATCAGAGGCAAGAGACTTATGGGAAACAGAAACAACAATGCAATGTACCTACCAATGTTGGGAGAAGGAACTTTTATTACAAAAAATGATAGATGAGCAGATGTTTACAAGGGTTTTGGATAATGAAACAGTGACTGTGAAACATTTATGTCAGGTTAATTTTTCTATATATAATTTTACTGAAATGGACATTGGTGAAGGGGACTTTGGCCTTTTGAAAAAAGGTTTTTCATTTATTCCGAATTTTAAGTTAGACATAGCTAGAGTCCTGATTAATTTAAAATTGTACACAAGACAGCTTAGTCTATTTTTATTTTTTTGCTGGAAAAAAATTATTCAACTACTTGTGACAACTTGAATTTTAAAAGGAAAAGTACTTTTATGCCTTTACAGAACCCTGTTATATTAGTACATTTGAACAAATCTGTGAGAATGAGATATGTAAGGTTTTATACAAACCAGTCAATTTTATTGATAATTTGTTTATTCTTGAAAAAGCATGTTTAAAAATGTGGCCCTAATCTAGGGATTAGAGGGTTATGAAGCCCGATAAGGGTGGTGGTACATTAGTAATGTTACAAAGTGATTGTTTTAAGGGATTAGAGGGTTATGAAGCCCGATAAGGGCGGTGGTGCAGTAGTAATGGTACAAAGTGATTATTTTAAGGGATTACAGGGTTATGAAGCCCGATAAGGGCGGTGGTGTAGTAGTAATGTTACAAAGTGATTATTTTAAGGGATTACAGGGTTATGAAGCCCAATAAGGGCGGTGGTGTAGCAGTAATGTTACAAAGTGATTATTTTAAGGGATTACAGGGTTATGAAGCCCGATAAGGGCGGTGGTGTAGTAGTAATGTTACAAAGTGATTATTTTGCTAAAATGTACGGCATTCTAACTGATTATGTTTATGATAGAGTGTCTATCAGTGAAATTAACAGGGCTTATGTTAAAATAGATTGGTGGCTATATGATCTTTTTTGTCAAGATGTGACTGACTTGAGTGAATTGGATTATTTAACTGTCGAATTTCCAGTGATTCCCACAATTTTTGGAATTCCTAAAATCCACAAAGATATAAACAATCCCCCCACTTAGACCAATAGTGGCTACTAGGAGTTCCAAAACTGAACCTATAGCTGCTTATGTAGTTTTTTTGCAAACAGGCACTAAAGGGTAAGGTACATATTTTGAGGGGCTCTTGGCATTGCTTAGAACTACTGAGGGATGTACCAAAACAAGATGAATATATTTTTGTTACCATTGACATTAGTTAATTTATTTACGGTCATCCTACATGAGGTTGGGCTTGAATTATTTAGTGAAAGTCTATTTAATGTGGATGGTATGCATAATGTTAAAAGGAATTTGATAAGTGAAATGATGGAAATAATTTTGAACAATAATTTTCTTTTTTTTTTTGAGGGGGAATATTTCAAACTTCTGGACTAGCTAATGGGGTGAAATGCTCCCCTGTTAATGCCAACTTAGTTTTGGTTGAATGGGAAAAAAAGGTTTGTTTTTGATTCCCCATACATGAATGATGTTATTTTATGAGTGTATTTCCTTGATGACATTTTAATTTTGTGGCGAGGAAATTTGGAACAAATAGAACAGTTTGTTACCTACCTTAATAACACCACCGTTTTTTTGAAATTTACACATGAAATTGGAGTTCAGGAAATAAAGTTTTTGGATATTTTACTTTACATACACAGACTAAGGATTTGTGTTCTAGTACTTATAGAAAGAAAGCCTTCTCAGAAATGTTGTTACATTTTGAAAGCTGCCACCCACCCAGCCAAAAGAGAGGTATAATAAAAGGGCAAATGGTATGCCTTTGTAAGTGATGACCAATTGTTTGAGATTGAGATGTCTAACTTAATTGGTTTACTCAAAAAAATGGGGATATCTACTTCAGTTATTGACAAAAATTAGGAATGAAGTGAGAAAGAAACACTTGAACATGTATACACCAATACAGTTACTGAACAAGGGATCAGTTTTAAGTTCAGCCCAGTCAGTGTTTCAAAACAAAACAATGGTATTGCCTTTTAATCATGAGGCTGCAACAGTAAGAGCAGTGATTAATGACTGCTGGGATTTGACCATTACTAATGAACAGAAAAGTAAACTTGGTGAGTGACCACTTGTAACTTACGGTAGAGGTAGAAATTTAAAGGAAATTTTTGAAAGGAACAAGGAGGACCAGGTTAAATCCTACAATTCATTAATAAGTAAATGTTACATGTGTAAATATTGCAGTTTTGTACACGAGGGTCCATATGTAGTGGTTGATGGGTATAAAAGGGCAATCCAGTGCCCAGGATGAGGTTAGCTGCAACACAAAAATGGTGGTCTATACTGGCCTATGTGGTAGTTGCTCTGCATTCTCCATAGGGAAGACCACCCAGAAACTACTAGATAGAATGGCTGAACACCTTAAGCATATTTGGAACAGAAAGGCAACCAATGCTTTATGTTGTCATAGTGTGACATGTACCAACTTTCATTTTTTTTTTTTTTTTTTTTTTTTTTTTTTTTATAATTGACAGAGTAAAGCATAATGACAGGGGTGGGATCAGAATTCTTTGTTGACGTTTAGGGAAACTATGTGGCAACTGAGATTTAACGCCACAGTATTTCCAGGAATTAATGATTGTTCTATAACTAGTTTATTGAAACTTAGATCAATGTAAATTTAAACAATATAATTTTGTAATTTTATGATCATCCATGGTTTAATATGAAACTTGTTTGTATTTTACAATTATTATTATAATGTTTTATATATGTTATCAAAGACCGTTTCTTTTTTGATATGGTTTCTTTATGGAAGGAATGGCTTTTTAATTAAGTTAGGCACCTGATTGAAACCTATATAAGGAACTTGTGTTGACTCTGATGATGCCTATGTAATTTGTGGGCAAAAGTGCTAAGTCTTGATTTTAATTATTAAACCATATTTTCCGTAGCTCCATGGGCGTTGTGGTGATTTTACCATTTTTTTATTTTTGTTACTGACATATTTTAGACTGGGATGAATCCTTCCAAAGAGCTATGATTCTACCATTTAATGTACAGTTTTAAACTATCAGAGACATCATCCAGAGAAATTGGAATTTATTTGAGCTAAATCAAGACCATATTAACATTGTGGGGCAGAGACCCAAGATTGCTTACAATAAGGATGCACGTTTTAAGATGGTACTGGAAAAAAACACATTATGCCAATGCTAAGGGTGGTATGACAAGATGTGGGCAATGTCTTCAATGCAGGCACATTCTTGAAGGTCTAGTTTTCAGTTAGCTAATTTTGGAATGGTTAAACTCACTCATTATTATTGTTATAGCAAGGGGGTTGTATATGCTGCCAAATGTCAGCTTTGTGATGGATTTTATGTAGGAAAGACAAAAAGGGCCCTTAAATTGAAAATGTAGCACCTTTTTATGATATTCTGATAAGAGGCAACAGGAATGCATTATTTAAACATGTAAAAAAATCACCCTAACCACTGTTTTACTTTTCCTGTTATTGATCATGTTGATCTTGGACCCAGGGGGGACCAACTGATGATTTCTTAGAATTTAAAGAACTGTGGCGGCAGATTAGGTGTAATGCCACCAAAGCCCAACCACATTTCCTTTAGTTGTATTTTAAAATTGAAAGCTGCTTATGCTGTGTATATGTTATTTTATAGGGCTAGTCCATGATGTTTGCCATCAAAGAGTTCTTACAATTTTAATAGATTGATAGGCTGAGGTTTAGTGAGGTCAAAGTTCTGGCTTGTGGTTTCACTACATGTTTTTGCTAGTGTCAGTGCAAATATATATTTATATATTTTTCTTTTTTCTTTATTTTAGATTGAATTCATTACTTAATCATTTAATTGATTTAATTTTATCATGTGACTTTTTGTGCTTTATAAGAGGGGGTATCTCACATGTTGCATTCATTCTGATGAAGTCCTTGTATACCCAGACAAAAGTTTTCAGTTGTCTATAGTAAAGTATGGAGGTTTTTGCTTTTTGGCTTCTTCCTTTTGCTCTCTTTTTTGTTTTATTTATTTAAGTGTATTTTGTTCTTCAAGAAGAGGTTAAATTTGTGCATTTAAATTGAGTAAACTTTCTCATCATTGTGTAATACTAACTACCTCTGTATGAGAAAGCAATGTGTCTTCCCAGCTGGATATACTAACTGCTTCTCTTTTATTATTACTGCACAAAGTCTTTTTCATCTCTTTCTCTCCTCTGATGTTGGTCTTGATCTTTAGTTAACATTTTCTGTCACATATATTAAATACAATTACTAAGATCAAAATTATAATAAAATAAGGTGAAGTATGAAATTCCACTGAAAAGCAAAAGAACGAACTTTTAGCTTTTTATTAATAAGGGTGGAGGAAAAGCCTCCATATCCTGCAATTTATATGTGAGAAGTCAGTCTGTAGATCAAGGTCACCCCCTCCAGGAAATTTAAGTTCTATTCCAAAGCTGTACTGCATTTAGCTTTTAAGCAACTTTTAGTTTAAGTAGTTGCCAGTCAGACCAGCCCAAAGTCTCTGTCGACCAACACGTAGCCAAGATAGTAAAAATACCTTTTTATGTCACCCAAATCATAAGCAAAGGTATTGCATCCAGGTCTAAGGAAGTTATAGTACCACTCTACTCTGCCGTTATCAGACCCATCATTGAGTACAAAGCCCCTTTTGACATGTACCTAACCAGGCACTTGCAATATTTGGAATGTCCTCAATGGTTCTTCACCAGGATAATGCAGGGTATGAATACCTTATCCTACACAGATTGCTTTAAGGCCCTATCTCTGTTCTCACTATCCTACATGCTACTGTGAGGTGAGTGATGCCTAAAATTTAAGGCTTCCTCAGATCCAGTTCTGATAAATCTCTTGTACATCCAGAAACAAACACCACCAGAAACACTACATCCAAGGACCCAAACTTTGTCTGTGACATAAATAGAACATTCTGAAGAGGCCAGTGTGTCTCAAAGGATCCTCCTGTATAATAAGCTCCCTATCTAGGTGAAGGAGAGTTAATCCCAACCTCTTTTCAAAAGAAACATTGTTCATTGAATATAAAGTTAGAAATTAATTCCCAGTCTGGCCACCATGTCTCTGATGGACAGAGGTTGACAAGTAAATTAATCCCCATCTAACACACCCCCTACATAAGTCTTGGCTACCTCTCTACTAACATACACCACCATGTAGGTGTCAAGTAACTCTGGGACAAAACTGGGTTAGGTTGCATGACTAGGCTTATAAAGATCCTGGTGTTAAATAGCCTAGTATAAACCTATGAGCATATAAATCTCTTCACACTTCTTTAGAGTTATCTGAGATGTTTAAAGCTTAGTCGTAGATTATTATTCCACTCCTTACTAATGGAGTGTTCTAATTACACTGGAGTATGTCAGTGGCAGCAAAGTACATGATATCAGGTGTCTGAAATAGCACAGATGCAGTAGCTCATACATGATACTCACTAAATTTTCATTTAACTCTACCAGTTCCAGTGTTAATATGTATTAAAGAACTAAACATACATCTGGAAATATCTGGCTGCTATGTGGCCATTAACGAACCTTCGGGGCTAGTGAAAGGACAGAGGGAGGAGTACCAGCAATCATTCAAAGGATCAGCATGAACTACTCAGTGAATAATAGAAATATAGTGAACTTCAAACTTAAATCTTTTAAAATAAAAACAAAACTCTTCTAATAGTTATTTAGGCAAATAACATCAAGCATGCCACTACTGATAACCAGAAACAATGTTAGGGAACAGCAGAAGGAAGATGTATATACACACACACACACACACACACTTACATTATATATATATATATATATATATATATATATGTATATTGCCCCCTGGAGACCGCTGTGCAGTTTTTGGAGAACCTGGGAGGAAGATCTACATCTTCACTAACAGGAGGTAGCCACATATGCTCCTTTTAAAGGGAGTCTTCAAAGAGAGAGATGTGAACCTCAGGCAAAGACAAAGTACTGTGTAGTGCTAAATGTAAAGGTGCACACATAACATGGCATACAGTAACTACTGTGTACGGATACATGGGAAGATGCCCGCATAACATGACACACAGTAAGTACTGTGTAGTGATACATGGGAAGTTGCCCACATAACATGACACACAGTAAATACTGTGTAGTGATGCATGGGAAGGTGCCTGTATAATGTGACACACAGTGAGTACTTTGTAGTGATACATGGGAAGGTGCATTTATAGCATGACACACAGTAAGTACTGTGTAGTGATATGTGGGAATGTGCCTGCATAATGTGATACACAGTAAGTACTGTGTAGTGACATATGGGGCAGTGCCCATTTAATGTGACACAGTAAGTACTGTGTAGTGATACATTGGAAGGTTCCATCATAACATGACACACAGCAAGTACTGTGTAGTGATACGCAGGAAGATGCCTGTATAATGTGGCACATATTAAGTACTGTGTAGTGATACATAGGAATGTGCCTGCATAACATGGCACACAGTAACTACTGTGCAGTGATGCATGGGAAGCTGCCCACATAATGTGACATACAGTAAGTGCTGTGCAGTGATGCATAGAAAGGTGCGAACATAAAGTGACACACAATAAGTACTGTGTTGTGATACATGGAAAGGTGCCTGCATAACATGGCAAACAGTAACTACTGTGTAGTGATACATGGGAAGGTGCCTGCATAATATGGCACAAAGTAAGTACTGTGTAGTGATACGAGAGAAGGTATCTGCATAATGTGATGTACAGTAAATACTGTGTAGTGACATGTGGGAATGTGGTCTACTTCACGTGACACACAAGTACTGTATAGTGATACAAGGGAAGGTGCCTGCATAAGATGACACACAGTACTGTGTAGTTATACATGGGAGGGTACGTGTATAACGTGACGCACAGTACTGTTTAGTGATACATGGGATGTGCCCTCATAACGTGATGCACAGTACGTAGTGTGAAGGGATACTTGGTAAGGTGCCCTCATAATGTGACACACAGTAAGTACTGTGTAGAAATACATGGAAAGGTGCCGGTTTAACATGGCACACAGTAACTAGTGTATAATGATGCATGGGAAGGTGCCTGCATAACACAACACACAGTACTGTGCAGTGATATATGGGAAGGTGCCTGCATAACGTGACATACAGTAAGTATGATGAAGTGCTATGTGGGAAGATGCCTTCATAATGTGATGCACAGTAAGTACTGAGTAGTGATATGTGGGAAGGTGCTTCATAACGTGATAATAAGTACTGTGTAGTGATATGTGGGAGGTACCTGCATAATGTGACACAGTAAGTACTGTGTAGTAATACATGGTAATTACTGTGTAGTGATACCTGGGAAGGTGCATGCATAATGTGACACACAGTAAGTACTGTGTAGTGATGTACAGGAAGATGCCAGCATAACATGCCACACAGAAAGTGCTGTGTAGTGATACATGGAAGATGCCTGTATAATATGACATTGTCTAGTGATACATAGGAAGATGCCTGCATAACATGACACACAGTTAAGTACTGTGTAGTGATACATAGGGAGGTGCATGCATAAAATGACACACAGTAAGTACTGTGTAGTGATACATTGAAAGGTGTCTGCATAACATGACATACAGTAAGTACTATGTGGTGATGCATGGAAGGTGCCCTCCTAACATGACACACAGTAATTACTGTGTAGTGATACATGGAAAGATGCCTGTATAACATGACACACACTGAGTATTGTGTAGTGATATGAGAGTGTGTGCCTGCATAATGTGATGCACAGTAAGTACTTTGTAGTGATACATTGAAAGGTGCCTGCATAATGTGGCACAAAGTAACTATTGCATAGTTATACATGGGAAGATGCCCTCCTACCGTGGCACAGTAAATACTGTGTAGTGATGCATGGAAAGGTGCCTGTATAAAGTGACACACAGTGAGTACTGTTAATGATACATGGGAAGGTGTCTGCATAACATGACACACAGTAAGTACTGTGTAGTGATAAATGTGAATTTGCCCCAATAATGTGATGCACAGTAAGTACTGTGTAGTGATTCATGGGAAGGTGCCACCATAACTTGACACACACCAACTACTGTGTAGTGATGTATGGGAAGGTGTCTGCATAACATGACACTAAGTACTGTGTAGTGATACGTGGGAAGATGCCTGTATAATGTAACACTGTGTAGTGATACATAGAAAACATAGGAAGATGCTTGCATAACATGGCACAGTTAAGTACTGTGTACTGATACATGGGGTGGTACATGCATAACATGACATACAGACAGTGCTGTGTAGTGATTTGTGGGAAGATGCCTGCATAATGTGACACACAATAGTACTGCATAGTGATAAATGGGAAGGTGCCAACATAACATGACACAGTATGTACTGTGTAGTGACACATGGAAAGGTGCACTCATAACATGACACTGTGTAGTGACACATGGGAAGGTGCATTCATAACATGACACACAGTATGTACTGTGTAAGGATGCATGGGAAGGTGCCCCTTAATGTGACACAGAGTAAGTACAGTGTAAGAATACATGGAAAGGTGCCTGTTTCACATGATGCACAGTAAGTACTGTGTAGTGATACACAGTAAGGTGTCTGTATAACATGACATACAGTCATTACTGTGTGGTGATATATGAGAAACTGCCCTCCTAACATGACACACAGTAATTACTGTGTAGTGATACATGGGAAGGTGCCTGTATAACATGACACAGTGAGTACTGTGTAGTGATACATGGGAAGGTGCCATCAAAATGTGACACAGTAAGTACTGTGCAGTGATACATGGAAGGTCCCTCATATGTGGCACAAAATATGTACTGTATTGGGATTCATGGGAAGGTGCACTCATAACGTGATGCAGAGCAAGTACTGTGTAGTGATTCATAGGAAGGAGCCTGTATAATGTGACACACAGTACTGTGCAGTGATACGTGGGAGGGTACCTGCATAACGTGACACACTTTAAGTACTGTGTAGTGATACATGGGAGGGTAACTGCATAATGTGACACACAGTAAGTACTGTGTAGTGATACATGGAAGGTATCCTTGCAACCTGACACACAGAACATACTGTACTGTGATACATGGGAAGGTTCCTGTAGGTTGTGACACACAAGTAAGTACTGTGCAGTGATGCATAGGAAGGTGCCTATATAATGTGACATACAGTAAGTACTGTGTAGTGCCACATGGGAAAGTGCCCACATAACATGACACAAAGTACTGTGTAGTGATACATGGGTAGATGCCTGTATAATGAGACACACAATAAGTTCTGTGTAGGGATACATGGAAAAGGGCCCTCATAACATGATCATAACATGATGCAATGTAAGTAATGTGTAGGGATACATGGGAAGGTGCCCTCATAACGTGATGCACAGTAAGTACTGTGTAGTGAAACATGGGAAGGTGCCTGCATAAAGTGACACACAGTACAGTGTAGTGATACATGGGAGAGTGCCTGTATAACGTGACACTAAGTACTGTGAAGTGATACAAGGGAGGGTACCTGTATAATGTGATGCACAGTAAATACTGTGTAGTGATACATGGAAGGTGCACTCATAATGTGACACACAGTAAGTACTGTGTAAGTGTACATGGGAAGGTGCACTCAACGTGATGCACAGTAAATACTGCGTAAGAAAACATGAGAAGCTGACTGTTTAATGTGACGCACAGTAAGTATTGTGTAGTGATAGATGGGAGTGTGCATGCATAACACGACACACAGTAAGTACTGTGTAGTGATACATGGGATGGTGCCTGCATAACATGACGCAAAGTGCTGTGTAGTGATATGTGGGAAGATACCTGTATAATGTGACACTGTGTAGTGATAAATAGGAAACCTAGGAAGATGCCCACATAACATGGCACAGTTAAGTACTGAGTAGTGATACCTGGGAAGGTGCATGCATAATGTGACATACAGTAAGTATTGTGTAGTGATATATGAGAGGGTACATGTATAATGTGACACAGTAAGTACTGTGTAATGATACATGGGAAGGTGCCCTCATAATGTGATACACAGTAAGTACTGTGTAGTGATACATGGGAAGGTGCCCTCATAACATGAAGCACAGTAAGTACTGTGTATGGATGCATGGGAAGGTGCCCATTTAATATGACGTACAGTAAGTACTGTGTAAGGATACATGGAAAGTACTGTGTGGTGACACATAGGAAGGTGCACTCATAGCATGACCCACAGTGAGTACTGTGTAAGGATGCATGAGAGGATGCCCTTATCATGTGACGCAGAGTAAGTATGGTGTTGGAATACATGGGAAGGTGCCTGTTTAATGTGATGCACAGTAAGTACTTTCTAGTGATACACGGGAAGGTGTCTGCATAATGTGACACACAGTAAGTACTGTGTAATGATGCATGGAAGGTGCCTGCATAAAGTGATACACAGTAAGTACTGTGTAGTGATGCATGGAAGGTGCCTGCATAACGTGCCACACAGTAAGTACTGCGTAGTGATGCATGGTAGGTGCCCGCAAAATGTGACACAGTAAGTAGTGTGTAGAGATACATTGAAAGGTGCCTGCATAACATGGCACACAGTAACTACTGTGTTGTGATATATGAGAAGATGCCTTCCTAACATGACACACAGTAATTACTGTGTAGTGATACATGGGTAGGTGCCTGCATAACGTAATACACTAAGTACTGTGTAGTGATACATGGAAGGTACCCACCTAACATGACAAAGTACATACTGTATTGTGATACTTGGGAAAGTACACTCATAACATGATGCATAGTAAGTACTGTGTAGTGATACATAGGAAGGTGTATAATGTGACCCACAGTAAATACTGTGTAGTGATACATGGGAAGGTGCTCACATAACATGACATACAGTACTGTGTAGTGATATGTTTTAAGTTGCCTGTATAATGAGACACAGTAAGGACTGTGTAGGGATGCATGAGAAGGTACCCACATAATGTGACACAGAGTAAGTAATGTGTAGGGATACATGAGATGGTGCCCTCAATATGTGATTCATAGTAAGTACTGTGTAATAATACATGTAATAATACATGGAAAGTGCCCTCATAACGTGGCACAATGTAAGTACTGTGTTGTGATGCATGGCAAGGTGCACTCATAACGTGATGCACAGTAAGTACTGTGTGGGGATACATGGGAAGGTGTTCTCATAATGTGATGCACAGTAAGTACTGTGTAGTGATGCATGGGAAGGTGCCCTTATAATGTGATGCACAGTAAGTACTGTGTAGTGATGCATGGGAAGGTGCCCTTATAACGTGAAGCACAGTAAGTACTGTGTAGGAATACATGGGAAGGGACTTGCATAATGTGACGCACAATAAGTACTGTGTAGTGATATGTGGGAAAGTGCCCTCATACCATGACATGCAGTAAGTATTCTGTAATGATATGTGGGAAGGTGCCCTCATAATGTGATGCCCAGTAAATACTGTGTAGTGATACATGGGAGGGTACCTGCATAATGTGACAGACAGTAAGTACTGTACAGGGATACATGGGAAAGTGTCTGCATAATATGACTCTCAAGTACTGTGTAGTGATGCATGGTAAGATGTCTGCATAATGTGACACAAAGTAAGTACTTTGTAGAGATACTTGGGAATGTGTCTGCATAATGTGATGCAGAGTAAGTACTTTGCAGTGATACATGGGAATGTCTGCATAATGTGACTCAAAGTACTGTGTATTGAAACATGGGAAGGTGTCTGCATAATGTGACCCACACTGAGTACTGTGTAGTGATACATGGGAAGGTGCCCAAATAACATGACACACAGTACTGTGTAGTGATATGTGGGAAGATGCCTGTATAATGAGACACACAGTAAGTACTGTATAGAGATAAATGGGTAGGTGCCCTCTTAACGTGACACATAGTAAGTACTGTGCAGGGATACATGGGAAGGTGCCCTCATAACGTGCTGCACAGTAAGTACTGGGTAGGGATACATGGAAAGATGCCTGCATAACATGGCACACAGTAAGTACTGTGTAGTGATACATTGAATGATGCCTGCATAACATGGCACACATTAACTGCTGTGTAGTGATACGTGGGAAGGTACCTGCATAATGGGACACAGTAAGTACTGTGTAGTGATACTTGGGAAGCACCCGCATAATGTAATGCACAGTAAGTACTGTGGAGTAACATATGTGAAGGTGCCTGTTTAATATGACACACAGTAAGTACTGTGTACTGATACATGGGAAAGTGCCATCATAACATGACACACACAGCACGTACTGTTTAGTGATACATGGGAAGGTGCCACATAACATGACATACAGTAAGTACTGTGCAGTGATACATGGGAAGATGCCTGTAAAATGTGACACACAGTAAGTACTGTGTAGTGATGGATAGGAAGGTGCCCACATAAAATTACACACAGTGCTGCTTAGTGATATGTGGGAGATGTCTGTATAATGTGACACACTGTAAATAATGCATATTGATACATGGGATGGTATGTGTATGACGTGATACACAGTAAGTGTGTAATGATACATGGGAAGGTGCCCTCAAAACATGATGCACAGTTAGTACTGTGTAGTATATAATGTGACGCACAGTAAATACTGAGGGTTTCATGGGAAAGTGGCCTCATAATGTGACGCACAGTAAGTACTTTGTAGGGATGCATGGGGAAGGTGCCCGCATAAGGTGGCACACAGTAAGTACTGTGTAGTGAAACATGGGAGGGTGCCTGCATAACGTGAGACACAGTCTGTGTAGTGATACATGGGAGGGTACCTGTATAATGTGACACACAGTAAGTAATGTGTAGTGATATATGGAAGGTGCTGTCATAACATGACATACAGTAAGTACTGTGTAGGAATACATGGGAAGGTGTCTGCATAATGTGACACATGGTAAGTACTGTGTAGTGATACATGGGAAGGTGCCTGCTTAATGTGACTCACTGAGTACAAGAGATAATGGGGTCTGAAGTGTTGGAGGGACTGAATTGTAAATAGCCTGTACTTTGCACTTTCCTGGATTGCTTTTTCAGAACCCTATGCACTGTTGCTGAAATGGTATAATATCTCTGTAAATAACCTGCACTACCAAAGTCATTATAAATACATGCTGCTGAAACCAAACAATTCTGTAAAATGTTTGATAATACAATATATGTATATGTCTCTGTCTGCCTGTTTGTTACAGTCTGTATCTCTATCTGCCTATACAGACACAGATGCACGTATACACACACACACACACACACACACACATACACAAACATATCTGTGATACAGCTGTTATTTTCCATTAGTAATTGATTCTGGAAATAATTTTGTAAGCCTAAACTGTACCAAACTA
Organism: Protopterus annectens; assembly: GCF_019279795.1. NCBI lineage: Eukaryota > Metazoa > Chordata > Ceratodontiformes > Protopteridae > Protopterus > Protopterus annectens. The sequence goes on from NC_056743.1 coordinate 206,302,497, forward strand.
CATTTTTATGCAATTGCAGTGAACAAGGCACATTTCCATTTTTGTAATCAAGTAATTGTGTGCCTGGTACCCCCTTAAAGTCAAACTTCTGGGCGAAAGAAACTTGTTTTTTTGTGTGTGTTTTAGAGAAGAAAATCTGTAACTGTAATAAATTGCTTCCACATTTCTACAGTTATTAAAACATACTATGTTTAAACCTCAGCTGTGAATGTAATATCCCATTTCATTTATGAAGCCACACCTCTTTTAACGACATTAATGAAAGCCACTACTGCACTCCCTGCCTATTGGCACCTGCGAATCATGTACCAGGGACAGCCATAAACCTTTACCCAGGCCTAGTTATTGCTGTGCCCATTTCTGTCAGACATCAATTATTTAACAATATTTTTCAAGTTTTGCCCAGCATTCATTTTATGCTTTATCAAAGAATGATGCACAGTCATTCTAGTTATATTATATTTTAATCTTCTTGAGCAATAAGACACAATTAGCTGCTTTAAAGTTCATTTTTACTGTCTGACAGTATCATCTTTTACAATATTTTTTGCCATTCCCATTGTTTGAATACATGATAGATGTACCCTGTTGTAAACTAATTATGTTCATTTTCAGTTGCTATTGTGGTAAACATAGAGTAAAATTTCTGTTTAGTAATTTAGTTAAATCCAAATTGTTGTGGCCTCAAGGGCTTTAATCTACAAGGTCTGTCTGTGAAGAACTACTACTATATGTTCTTAGAAGGTCATATTCGATACTTCACTAATGCTGTCCATGACTTTTAATCTCTGACATTCCCATTTTCTTTTCATCGTTATCTTATATTATTTGTAAAGAATCACCTCACGCCTCTGTTTACATCTAATGGAAACTTTTATATGTCCCAGCTGTTTCAAATGAATTTCTTATACATTAACATCTTGCCAAGCATTCTTTCAGAACTCAAACATTATGTCCAAGAAATGTGCAGTTATTGTCCACCATCTAATCCGTATTTCTGTGACTAGAAGTGTTTCTCTTTTGGCCTTCCTACAACCACCGCTATATACAATAACACTATCCTCCTCTTCCTTTTAAAGTGTCTTAACTAGTAATAATCATTTATTCAGCCATCTCTCACTGACTTCAGAAAAGAAAAGCAGTCTCTCTCCTTCTATTCTCACCTTCTTGTATCAGCCACACATCTCCTACTTATATTATCACTAGCTTAAGAAATCCTGACATAGTTCATAGGACCATGATTTGTAGTTAACTTTCAGAAGTTTTTTTTAATCTCTGTTATTGCCCCATTACATTTATACAAATTAGCAAACAACCAGGCTTATAAACCTTTAGTATTGTTGGAAAGATCAATCTGTATTTTAGACTACACCTCTTATATTCTTGAAATGTGTCCACAAGTTAAATCCAGTAAAACTTTGCTTCTAAATCACCATGTTCAATGAATGCAAGTGAATATGTAGCTGAGAATTGCCTTTCCTTTTGCTTTAACTGTTACTAAAACTGTTCATTTTCATAGCCTAACACAAATTTAATCAAAACAGCTCTCCACATGGCAGATGCGTCTCTTTTTTAATTCTTAAACTTTTCATAAAACCAATCCACTATGCCAACTTTGTTTTTTACATACTCCAGTAAATGTGTGCTTTCCTCTCCATCAGTATCTTATTTGTCTTGGAAATGTTTTCCTGTATCACATCCAGGTACTGTTCCACATATTCCGCCTACCTGCTGTTTTATTTTTTATGAGCCTCACAAAGAAGCTACCTAACTGGCATCATGGCAACTTGTTAATACATAGAATTTGAACATTGTCGATTTTTTTTACTTCTAGTCAGATCATATAATCAGCCCAAAGTCCTTGAAACTGCAATAAGCCATGTCAGAACTCTACCAACACCCTCATAACTTTGTTCACATTAAGTAAAATTAGCTTCATGTCACTTTGGGTTGCATGCAATAATTTGTCAACCCTGTTCCCTAGACCACATATTCATGCAATGTTTGTTCTTCTTCTTTCGGCATTTCCTGGTTAGGGGTCGCCACAGTGGAACTCCGGTCCGTAATGATTGGCAGTAGATTTTTTATGGGTGCTGAGGTGCTAGCTCAACGCCCAACATTCAACAAAGGCACACCCATACTACACATGTCTTTTGAATGCCACTCGACCGCGGGGAGGACATGCAGATTCCACACAGAAGGCGCTCCAGTCAAGAATCGAATGGGAGAACCTCTTGCTGTAAGGCAACAACACTACCGCTGCTCCACAGCGGCTTCTGCCCACATATTCATGCAATGCTAGCACAAATTCCAACTCAAATAAATTAATTTAATTAAGATGTACAACTGATAAAATGGAACAATTCACTGAGACAATCACCTTTATGAAGCCCAGCAGTACTGATCAAAATGGTTTATTTTGGCTCCCTGTCAAAATGTCCTTGCTTAAAATGCTGATCCCTGATGAGCCAAAAAAGACCAAAAATCCTGAAGAAGTGCAAGTCTCAAACATAGTGCTTCTGCTTTAACTTTTTTGTTTTTTTTGTTTTTTTACTGGGAACAAGCCCTCCTACACCCCCCCTCCACTGTGAGGGCAATGTTGCCCACACTCCCAGACATGTATATAACAGCTTCAAGATCACCATACCTTTGAGGAAAAGGAATTTTCCAAGAAATGGCTACTTTAGACTTAATACCTTTAAGTCTGTTTTTCAACCATCTAGTCTCTATGTTTTGGGACTCATTCTAGTGGGTCTAGACATTCTAAATAGTTACCTATATTTTTATTGTCTGTTTTTGTTTGCTAGCTGAATGGATTACTAAGGTTTCCATCATACGGCTCTAGAATCTAGGATTAGAGCCTGACTTTGAAGTAGAATGCAGAATTCTCCACGTTTGTATGGATGGGTTCTTAGGATCTTCTGGTTTCTTCCCTTCTACTAAAGCTACCCTGGTTGATCTATTACTCAGAATTCATGGTATGTTTAATTCAAGTTACTCATGAGTAGAATCTAAGTGCAAATATCGTACATCAAATTAATACATTTTCTACGTTATACCGCTGTACTTGTATCCTCATATTTATCTCCTATAGTTCATCAGCATATAGTCTCTCTCTATACCTTCTTAGTTCTTTGGTAATCCAGTTAACCTATTACACTTATCCCCACACCCTCTCACATCCTTTATTCAAATCTTTTAGACATTCAAGGATGTACTGTCCGGATATGTATTTTTAACCACGTGTACTTCTACCTGTTAATCCTTTTAGTTTTGTATTAGCAATGCTTTTTAGGTACTAAACATCTAGTAATTGGTCACAGAAGCTTTTCTCATCTAGGCAAGAAATTCTTCCATACTGATCAGACTGTTTGTAATCTTATGTGTTCTTAATGTATTATATCTTTTTCAAACTTTTCTGCTTGGACCTCTTCTGAAAATGAGCAGGTACTCAGAAGGACTATTTTGGTAAGCAAATGAAAATAAATTGGCAGCCATATCTGCATTTTGTACCTGATAAACATTTTATCATATCCCGTTGTCAGTGTCCATTGTTAAGATAAATATATACATATGCACATTTATGAGATCTGCTAGAATGGTACTTGACTGAGTCTCAGAAATCAAATGGTTGAAACCTCATTTTTTTCAGTTAGTAGGTAACATCATTCAGAAAAAGCTGCATTAAACGCCCCTCCATGCCTCTGCCCCCCACTTCCTCAAATATAATAATCCCACAGCTCCAGAACCAGGGAGAAAAGAGAAACAATCAAATGCAGTGAATCCCTGTTGGCAAACAAATGAGAATCCCACTATTAATGATCCTGTGTACCAGCCAGTTGTGGTGACAATAAGCCAGGTAAATATCTTCCTGTATTTGCACATTTCTTCTCCTTTTTTATAGAAGCCTGTGTAAATCTAACAAATTCTATTCAAGGATATTTAATGGGAAGCCAGTTAAATGAGTTTTCAACTATTCAGTTTCACTGTTTTGAGATTCAACCAAACAAAAGGATCTCCGTCTTTACTCGTTGGGGGCTCAGGCAGAAAATCTCAAGATTCAGTTAGAATTAAAATGTCTGTGTCTGAGATTCAGTATTGTTTTTCATTTATATTGCCCATGTCATAAGTGATAATTCAATAAAGATGTTTCTTGTTTAAAAAAGAGGACGACAAAAAAAAAAAGATTGTTAGAATCACTGAAACGATACAAAATGCAAGCATGAAAACAGATTGACTTAGAATTCCAGAGTAGGTACAGAATGAAAAGAACACGTGTTAAGACCATGGGAGTCATAGTACTTGTATTTCAAAATGCTGCCTTGACAAAGGATTCCAACCATCAATGATAAGAATGCAACAAAACTCCATCTTTTTAACGGTCAGTTTGTGCATTCAAATTATTAAACGTTAGTTTGAATACATTGAAAAGGGGGAACACCAAGGATAGGTGAATATGAATTCATCATGAAATGTCAACTTAAAATATTTGATAAGCAATCTCATCAATCCAAAAAGATGAAAGAAACTAGTGAAACTAACTTTTTTTCCAAGAAGCAGAAAACATTTTACTTCCCATGTAGAGGAAATGACCCTCTTATAGTATCCCTTACTTCATTACAGACTCTGCTATGGGAAAAGTGAACTACCCTGCAAGCAACAAAATAGTAGTCACAATAATAGAAGCTTGTAGTCACTGCATTTAATATGAAAAACAATTGTGGAAATTTATTTCTGGGAAATAAGACTGGAGACTGAATTGTGTGCTTGTTAGCCATGTGGGATTCCTAGTGAATACACTAGAAACAAAATTCACTAATACAAGTACAGAGCAGGATATTGTAAGCATAGAAATGGAGATGAAGCTGCAAATATATTAACCTTCACATACTCGCATTGTAAGTGCACTCATGAAGTCTGTAAAGTCGAGAAATGAGAGGTTAGGACCTGCCTTTGTAACAGAAGAATAATGTGACAACATTTTTTGTCATTGGCTTTGCATACAGATGTACTCTGTGTATTGAACAAGTTAATGGCATTACTTAATCCATGCAAACAGGTAATATATATTTATGCAACTGTTTTGTAGCTTATACAATGGTAACAGAATAAAAAATTAGTTTTCTTAAGTAGTCTGTATGCCATTTCTGTTTTCCTCAGCTTTGGTCCGCCCCATTTTAAGTACCAGTTTATTTTGTTTTGAATGAACTTTTCATAGATTTTGTCCTCTACAAGTCAACCAGCTTTGCATGAATTAGGGAAATTTAATCAAGCACCTGAAAAAATGCTTTTAAATTTCATTTTATTTTATTAATTTACAGTAGAACCTATGTAAGTTGACTACGCAAGGGACTGTAACAAACTGGTCAACATAAGAAACTAGGCCTACTGTACTGATACGTACATGTACTTTACTTTCTTGTACAGCTTTTGTTAGAAAATATCATACAAAATCATACACAATCAGAAAACAGTAAAATCATACATATACAGTATCATAGAAAATCAATACATTTACTTTTTTCTCATGATTTAATCATTCTTTCTGAAAAAAAGTCAGTCTTGGTCTGTTTCTTATTCTTATTACAAAGGTAAGTGGAGAAATCACTCTCAATGCTGGCTATACCACTCTGCATACCTGGACATTTTTCCACAGCAAATGACTTCAACTGCATTATCAGATGCCCGACATCCTCTTCTTTTGGAGTCTGCAATTTCTGTCTCATCCTCACTTGCTTCTTCCACTTCATCAGCTGCTTTGTGCACATTTACACTAGTCTGTACTTTGGTCAGTATCGCTTGGAAAATTGCTTCTGGGTCAGGTTCATTATAGGTTGCCACCTCATCATCCATTGCAACAAAACCTTCAAAATCTACTCCTTTGAATTCTGCCACGAGAGATGGACTGTCTGATGGAGCCAAAACATTGTGCTCTTGGGTTTTGACAAATCCAACTTTCTTGAAACACTTTTGTATAATTTCTGGCTGAACTTTATTCCAATCAGAACTGATCCAGAGGACAGCATCCAGAGCATTAATTGATGCAGCGGATGACGTTGCTTCCACAGGTGGACCACAGATCTGTGTTTTAGTAATGGCCCACTGCAGGATCTGGGCTTGGTAGTGCAATTTAAATGTTTTGATGATGCCTTGGTCAAGAGGTTGGATTTTTGAGGTTGCATTTGGAGGAAGAAATTTCAGTGTCACATTTGTGAGATGATTCACTTGCAGTTGGCCAGGACAGTTGTCTACTGTCAGAACAGACCATTTGTTCTTCATTTCTTGGTTGATACCCCTTACCCACTCCTCAAATAGGGGACCAGTCATTCATGTGCATTTGTTTGCTCTCCAAGTGATGGGGAGGTCTTCAGGCTCTTGAATGCACATTGCTTTGCCAATTTACCAATCACCAAGGGCTTTAGTGCCTCTCCGGTTGAGCTATCACAAAGCAGAACTGGGAAATGTCCTTTGGAAAATTTTCTGTTCTTACATTAGTCACCCTTCATGATGAGGCTTCTGTCAGGAATTACCTTGAAAAGAGTCCACACTCAGAGTTAAAGATGTCGTCACCTTTGAAGCCTCTGATGAAGTCCAGGAACTTTTTGATGAACTCTTTCACAACTTCTACTGGAACTTCATTAGATTCACCACACAAAGCTTTCTGGGAGATCTCAACTCACAGTTTAAATTTCTTGAGACAGCCACTTGATGCTTGGAAATCTGCCACCCTGAATTCCTGTGCAAATTTTTAGCATCCTCTTGGATCATTGTCCTAGAGATTTGGGCAGTAACTGTCCTCATTTGTTTGTTTGAACCAGCTTAATGTGGCTTCATTGACTTCGAGGGAAGTTTTCCTCCTTTTCCACTGTATGTCTCTGCTTTCCTTACCATATCTTTCCAAGTACTCATGTTTACGTTTTTGGATGTTGCTAACTGCGGTCTTGCAACTAGTAAAATGTTCGTCATCTTTCTTTGGCTGCTGGTTTTCAGAAAATGTAGATCAACCCTTTACTTAATGTCAGCTGTTTGAGTTCTTTCCTTTGGGCCATCATGTCTCCATTAACTGCAAACATTTTTCAGTAATTGTAGGCTGTACCTATAATTTAGACCAGTCCTTCATGTTGAAAAAATCTTCAGCAACACATGATAAACAGTAGGACGATAGGCCTAATCCAACATGTGGTAATAATAAAACATGAAAAAAGAACTTTATACTAAAGAAAAAATAATACAACTAAGGGAAAAGACCACACCCTTCTACCCCTTGGTGTAGAGTGGACTTAACTGGTCAAGTTATAGAGGGTAAATTAATATTGTGTCTCACAGTCCAAATGGTTAAGATACAACTTACAGAGGTGGTCAATATAGAGAGGTCAGTCTTCCATTTAGTACATGAGGTGCATGTCAGGTCTATGAAAATTAGGAAAACTTGAGGTGGTCAGCTATGTAGGTTCTACTGTATTAACCAGTAAACATACTGTACACAGACCTCTTTTCAGAGTTATTGTCTATTATTGTAAATATAAAGGGTATGGATGGCTCTTAATTCCCAGAAAGTTCAAACACCGGAAATTAACATATTTAGAGACAGTGCTGCCAGAAACTGTTTAATGCATATCAAGTCAGAGTGAAAGTAATAAATTTGTTTGCCTCTTTTCCTAGTAAGCATTTTTTATACAGTAACACATAAGTGACATCTCAGTCATCATTCAAGTGCTTAACATGATAAGGTTGGACTAGTTTTGTTTTCATATTATGAAGCAATTTTCAGTTGATATAGAAGTGTTTGCCAGGAATGCATTAATTTCTGAAATCTTGCAGTTTATTGTGTGCTTTTTTTTCTTTTTGTACATGATACAATGTGAGAGTAATAGCATATAGTCAATCGTATTAATTTGTATATGCACATATCAGTGATTGCTAATATTACAACATAAGAATAGTCATAGCTTGCAAGTTGCGGTCCTTTGGAAAACTATGAAGGACAGAAGTATTTTTCTAGAATACCAGGATGCCATACAGATATCAAATTGCAGTATAGATTCACATTTGCTAATCTTTTGCTAAAATAAAAATGTCACCTGGGTAATTAGCATCATCTCACCATCCTATGAAGTTTGACTTGAGAGTTCATGAATTGGTAACCATTGTTTGAAAAAAAAGTAAACTGAACATCACATGATATAATTCTTTATAGTGTTTCCTGAGTTTTTGGAGCTTTTATATTTTTCATTCTAAAGTAATTTGCCTGATACTGATTAGTTATAATGGACTGCTGCAATGTACAATTTGTCATGCTGGACAAAAGCTAGATGTCTGTATAAACAACTGTCAGTTTTAATTTTTGGTTTGTACTGGAGCTGAACTGCAGAAATAAAATTTCATGCTCTACAGGCATGCACTGTTTATTGTTTAGCTTTACAAAGATGAGCAATTAATATCACAATCAGGCAATAATGTGAACAATTTGATCAAGATAAGGAAACATTACTCCCCACCATAAATCTTGTGTAACTTGGCATTTTGAGTTTGCTGAAGGATTGCTGTTGTAATGTCTACTTGCTTCTCTGCCTCATACTTCCTCATTCTGTTGATGATACATCTTGAATCACTGCTGATTGCAGTTCATTGATAAATGGTTATTTCTTTTTCTTTAGTTTTTGTTAGTTTCATCTTTTTTTACAGCAGGAAGACTGTATCCACCTGTTGGGGTAAACATCGGCTTTAGATGTTGGTCACTGTTGTGACACAGCACCATGTAGAAAAATGGGATAAAGGTAGTTATAGATGGATAGTCTCTTCTGTGCTTTTTTGGGGGTTAGATGAATTTGTTTATATAATGTGTTATGATGGTGTTTGACATGCTACAGTTTTTTTTCCATTACTTTTCATTGTTGTATTTTTGTGTGTTCATTTTCAGTTCTTCATTTGGTTATGTAGTAAGTTATTTTTATTATTTAATATATATCTTCATTTGCCAAGATCATTTGGTATTTGATATAATTTTATGATTATAGCTTGGGTGTATAACAAAGTATTTGATGTGGAATTGTATTGATTATCATTTTTTATAATTTGAATTCACTGTAATAATGTTTTATTCTGTAATGTTTCTATAATCACTATGCAAAAGAAAGTGTATTTTGTAATTCACTTAGTTTCCCATAAAGTTCTTGTTTGAGATTTCTTTATATGATACAGTGGTTACTTGACTTGTGAATGGTCATCTTGCTTTAAGCCTTTTATGTATTTGGACTTTTGCCTTTACATAGGTGCAATTTTTTAATTTGAGATGGTGAACTATACATATATTGTGTTGAATGTTTGCTTACCCTATATTTGTAGTGTTATACTATATTGTATTAGCAGGTCCATCTCCTTTTAATGTTGAACTTATAAGCAATTGTTTTTATTTATCTTTGACAGAACCCAGTTTCAGAAACACTAGCCATTTTTGTGTACATTTCACTTTTCAGAATAAGCTCTTAGAAATAAAGTTGCCATTGCACCAGATTTTTTTTATTATAGATAAAGACCTTAGAAAATATTACTACTGTTACTTTGTTTTAACATGGGAGGCTTTTGTTCAAATGCTGGCATAAATGTAGCATTTGTTAATATAATGTTGAAAGATTAAGTGAAATAAACATGTTAGATTAAGGAGCATTGAATGTTTTAATGATGGGGAAAATAAATCAGTTTTGATTTTCTCTTTAGCATACATGTTAAGAAGCACGAGAAGGTATACGTTTGATTTTTTTCCTTTGTATTAATAATGCAGTTGCATTTTAATGATATTTGTTATTTTCCAAACAGATGAATCTGTACAGGGCAGCTATTTAAAACATATCTCTAAGATGGTTAAAATTATCTATAAGTGAAAAGATGATAGCTACTGCAGATATTAATCCTTATAATAAAAGGCAGAGAGGCAATAAATTCTGCATTGTATAAAATGGATGCATTTGTTTCAAGGAAATCTATTAGGCAATATTATGTTGTGACATCCCCACTCTGGGTCTATAATCATGTAGCCTGAATCCTCACCACTTGCACTAGACAAGGACATTCATTTGGAACAGAAGTGGATACACCCAGTATTTCCAGATGCAGCTATCTGCATCAAGTACAATTTCCCTAAAGATCACACAGGAAGCACACTCAGTCCAGGATCCTGGTTTCTCTGTTTGTCTCACTCCAGGTCCCCAGTAAGACTCCCCATTGGCATAGACAAAGTTGAGACCTCAGCCGAGTGTCCAAGCCAACTTCTCCAGCACCATCTCTGTGAACCTAGTGCTGTGTGTCCCTGCCCCTAACAGCTGACACACACACACACACACACACACACACACACACACACACACACACACACACACACACACACACACATATGGGAAGGGCTGGAAAGATTTACTAGCTATGGCCCCTTCTGCTCAGACTAGAGATAGTTACACTGCCACCAGACACTCCAAAGCCAGCTTCTCTATGGCTCTTGCAAGGGTACCCAATTATGCTGAGTAAAATTAATATTATTACAAATTGTAGTTTGACCAACAGCAAGGCTTTCAGACGTGGCCAGAACTGTCACCATAAATATAGAAGTACTCTCAAAGATTAAAATATTCTCTAAAAGACCAGCCACAATGAAAAGTTTAAATACATTTAATAATATATAATAAAAGAACATGAAATACTAAATATCTATTTACAGCAAACACAAGAGTTTCAGACACAGAAAATATTAAAATAACACAGATGAATAGATTCATAAAGATACAGAGAAATGGTACTTAACTAATCTCACTATATTTTCATCACTGATCTAAAGAATTACTATTCCCTGGTTGACTTCCAAGAGCAAGGCAAGATGAAGTATGTGAGGGATCCTTCCTTGTCAGGTTCCAAGAACAGAGTGCCATGAGATTTCAGTCTTGCATAGTTTTAAGATATCACTTTTTTAGTGATGGATTACAGAATGACATCACATGCATCTGGTTATCTGACTTCTGGTTCCCATGCTTCCCCTCTTTGCTAGAAGCTGTCAGGATTTAGCACATATGTGTCAGTAATTAAAACACAGTGAGCCTTGCTAAGATCTGCTGCAGCTCCTGGAAGTCGTAAAACTTCCACCTTTCCAGAGTAGCAATTAGTTTACCCCAAAGATGATGCAAGAAGCTTCCTAGTACAGACTATTTGACTGGCTGCATTGAGAACTGTAAGATGCAGTCTATAGCTTAAGCCAGATAATTTACTTTCAAACTATTTTCAGAGGTTGAGATTGTCCTCTTCTCATCCAGTATCCTCTGTTAAAACATATACATTTAAACAGTTACAATAATGCATGCATATTTCTTTTTCTGTCCAGCAGGGCACACTATTGGTACATTTTCAACACAGGCAGGTTTACAAATGCATTTTTTCAACACAAGCATCTATACAAATCAGTTTGATATACAAATGAAATATAATTCTTTACAAAATTCCAGCTAGCTGCTCTGTGCTGGCATACATTACACATCCACTGCCCTACTTCTACTGGCATAGCTGGCAATACCTCACACATTCACATATGTATTGAAGGGCAAAAATGTGGATACTTATAGAAGAGTAACAAATTACTGCTGCTGTGTGAAAATTATGAAGAGGGTGATTGATAAATGAATACATAGAGTAGTAAAAAGTAAGATGGGAGATGAGAATTTCAGGTTCAGATCAGGATGCAACACAACCAAACAGGTATTTGCAGTGATGACAGATAGTTGAGAAGAAGCTAGAGATGAGGAAAGAGGCCAACTGGGCGTTCCTAGGTTTGGAGAAAGCACACAACAAAGTCCCAAGAAACCTGAGTTGGACAGTCGTATGTTGGCTCAAAGTCCCAGTGCAGATTATGTACAAGAACACACTAATACAAGTACAACCAGTGTTCAGACTCCCAGATGGGTTCCCACTGGGAGTGGGTGTGCATCAAAGGTTCAGCTCTGAGCTCAGTGCTGTTCATACTGGTGATGGACTATATTAACAAAGAGGTCATTGGGAACAGATCAACAAAGCTGCTGTATGCAGACGATGTAGCATTACAGGTAGAAACCAGTCTTGTGGTTTAATTCATTGCTAATTTGGTAAACAATGCAAACCATACTTCACACATACCTAATGCTTTTGAGTACTTAAGGTAGGCCATAACTTTGTCAAACAGATAATCTGTTTAAGGCACTTATGAGAGATTTATTACTAGTTACTCAGAATTAATGACTGAATAAAAGTGAATGAAATAAAATAAAAGCTTTGCCAAATTAAAAAGTGAAAAAAAGACAGCTGTGGAAATTTACCTCACACTTGGTTTCATTGTTGAGTGGGTAAGCACTTTTGCCTGCCTGGTCTTCAGACTTTTTCAGAGTTGTACTCAAACAGCACTAATGCAGTATTCTGCTTAGTTAAATAACTATAAGATATTTCTGAAAGAACTGTTTCAATAACAAAAAAAAAAAAGTATCGACTTCAGTATAATCGTAGTACTGAGTGCATTAAAACCGGGGGGTAATGTTTGCCCTAGGAGCAAGTTATCAGTACAGTCCTCTTTTGCACTGGGCATCCTCCAGCTTACCAGCAAGATGATGCATTTCAACTTCCTCCATAACGAAAAACCCAGAATGTACAATATTACTAGATTCATGACTGATTCTCTAAATAGTTAAAGCCCCATATTCTGTAATGGACTAATGACTTCATCTGTTTTCTGTTCTGCACCATTACTTGCACAGTTGCTCCAGGTTTTCTTTAAGCCTGACATTGTAGCATAAAAGTAGGGAGTCTATGGCCTATGTCCCTAGCTGGCTCAAGCAATGATAAAGTGGTCTAGGAAGTTCGAACAGTGATGCATCCAAGCACACGTCCTCCTTCCTCTGTGTTTGCAGTGGACTGTGCATCTCAGGACAGAGATTTTAACATTGTATTAGTGGTGACAACTAAGAACCTGTCAGGAGAGGGGGTCAAGCTTACAAGGGAGGCAGGCTATTGAGGGGATTACACTAATTGAATGAATTAGTAATGCACACTCATTTTCTGCAGAGGCAGGGTATAGGATTTAATAGAAATGTGTTTTATGGCTATCTAGATGCTAATTGTATAATTAGTTCTCACTTATGCGGCACAAGTGGACACAATCCTGGTGACAGACAGATGGACAGCAGTCAAGGGAAGCAAAAAAAAAAAAAACAGTTTCTTTGAACATTGCCAAATGTGTAGTAGGTAACCGACTTATTAATATCAACAGAGTTTTCAAACATTTCTTTGACCATTTCTTTACAGTAGACATTTGTCCCTAGCTGCATTGCAGATATGGACAATTCCTTGACTGTGATCCACATGACCCAGGTTCAGATAGTAGAATGCTATGGTTTATGCAGCAGGGTGGACAGGGAAATTAAGGCATCATGGAGGTAGGATGACACCCTCATAACACCATTTAATATACCCATCCTTTAGTGTATCCTATGTGCTTGGGAAGAATTGGGGAGTGACCCATAAAACTACATCAACTAAGCCATATTATGTTGGCTAAGGCAACATAGCAAGACATCTCATATAAGTGGTAGAAAACACTTGTTCAGGTATTTTCTTTTTTTACTGCATATTTGGAATATAAACAAGCTCTGGTGTGCACTTCTGCAGAAATTATTAAACATTAATACTGGGATGGAGATCCTGGGAGGCAGAAATGACCACTGACGTATGACATTAGTTCCAGCTTGCCACAGTTACATTGTTTCTGCCAAGCTATAGATACATCCCTACCAACACCAATCTTAATCAGAGCACCCATAACTATGGCGTGATCTGCATGTCTCTCTCTTATTGACTCTGTACTCACTCATTGCAATGTTTCTACTTCCAGGCTTGATTGCTAACTATTTTGAGCTGACCTTCAAGTAATGCCTTTACTCAGAGTGGAAGGCTTACACAGTGGTGAATGTTTTATGTACTTTGTGTAGCTTTAGTTTTCTATCACATTTTATGTTACCTTTTTCCTAGCAGTCAAGCAACTGCAAATATGTCACTCTGCTCCCCTGAGCTAACTCTGTTGTGAGACTGGGATGACATCAGAACACAGACATTCTCCACCATACTTCATAACTGTCCTGGTATTTTGCCTTATAATTTCCACCTGCCCTTTGTGAAATATTCATTTTTTCTGGTTAAAATGCTGCGGATTTAAGTTGGTCAGTAATTCCAGATAAAGTTTTCAGATGACTTCTTGTAAAGAAAATTAATTAGGATGCAAAACCTATTATTATTCTATTGACATTTAATTAGAGCAATATAGACCTAATTAAAAAAAAAAAAAAAAAACACCTATTGTATCTTGGCTTGGAAATTGCATCACATAACAACAGGAAATACAAGGGTGGACTGTAGAATGACCTATCACCACATCAACAGCAACTTCATACTTTGCGCAAAAATGGCAATTCATGATTTACTATTAAAATAATCTTTGATCTATTCTCTAATGTTAATAGTGGGCCACCCAAGGGGAAGTCATATCTATCAATTACATTATTAGGGTCTATATCAGGACGTGGAATGTTGAAAAGAGTGAACGCTCTTACATCAACTCCTGATAACCGAAGGTATATAATGCTGAATGGCTAGAACAGCGTCCCCCACCCAGGGATAAAATTGCTGGGCCATTGCCAGGACTTTGCCGTTTCCTCCACTCTGGTGCAACCTCAGAGTTTGTATATTTAAGTAGGGTGTGTGTATGTGTGGGTGCAAAGTCCCCCACTTTATTGTGTCTGTGGGTTTGTTTTTTTGTTTTTTTGTTTTGGAGCAGTGATTTTTTTTCCCTGGGAAAAAAATCGCTGTTGCGTATGTTCGACATTGTGTGGTTTTGGTTATTAGGATTCAATGTAAGAGCATTTGCTCTTTTCAATGTTTGACTATCTAATATAGACCCAATTATTAGAACTGAATTTGTTACCCCAGATATGACAATCTGGAATTTCTCATCAAAAAATAATGAATCATTTTCAGAACTAAATAAGTTATTTTTTAAAATCTGCAGGAAAGTCAACATCCTCATTTTACTGGAAAATCTATACATGGAAATTTCTGTATAGTCTTTCTTACACCTCATAAAATTACACAAATATATAAAACTGGAAAAATGAAATGCTGGAGGTGTAATGAAGTTCTTAATGGTGATTAGTTACACATGATGATTGATTGTAAGTCGGTAACTTCTTTTCTCAGACTTTGTGGTCAGACAATTGCATTATTACTGACTCTCCGATACTATTTAATGTCCCAAATCCAGCAGCTCTACCTTTTTCTTAAACAACTCTTCTTTGGGCAATATTTGCCATTGCAAGAAAAGTCATAAAAAAAAAAAAAAAAACGAAATGTAAAACGGAATTAGCATTTGGTGAATTTGTGTGCCTTGCTAAGACTGTCTGTAAAAATGAGTTGTCAACTATAACAGAGAAAACTTTAAACAAAACTCATTAGTACATATTTCGGCAAAAGCTTAATGAGTTACTGGAAAAGTACTCACGGTTACGAATATATAAATATTTTTGTTATGGACTTTAGTAAATAGTTATAGTTTATCTTGTTATGCAGTGTTTCAAATGCTGGTGGACTTGTTAAAACCAAATAGAGTTGCTATTAAATAACAGTATTAACCTTGTGACCTATTAATACACATACCTTTAAATTCTATATTTTTCAAGATTCTTCATATCTCTGTTTGCGAGACAGTCTTATTCTAAGCTACAGACTAACAATCGGTCAGTTGATCACTAAGCTCCAACTGCATCAACCAGAGCAATGATGTTATTAAAGGAGCCATGGCCAGTTTAAAAATAAATATCTAAAGCGGATAAGATGCTGAAAATTATATTTTGGCTTAACTGTATTTCAGCCACAAAACAATGTCCCTTTTCTAACTAGAATACATTTGCAGCATCGTCAGTTGTCTAAAACCATGCAATGAAGAGACAACTTATACAATTGTGAAGGCGGGCTTAATTAAGCCTAGAATTCAGAAAATACCAATGAAACTGGTGCAGTCAAGGGGTCATTGTTGGCCTCTAGCTGGTGTCATTGAGCTCCGCACTGAATGGCAGTCTAAACCTCCAACTCGACCCTGCAGTTCCACATGTGATTATGTCTATGGAGGTGGGATGACACATTTATAAAGCCCATGAAAAAAAACTTTTCTTGGGCATATCTGTTGTAAAATGGAAGAAATAGTGAATGACATAAATAACTGACCTCAACTAACACAGTGCGATGGCCTATAGCTTTGCCTATTCTGCTACTTGATACATGGTGATCCATGCTCACTTGGTAAAGCATTACACTATGGTATCATCAAAGACGCAAGGAGAAAAAAGAAATGAATAAAATATAGAGCTACCTTAAATGGGAGCATGAAGTCATTAGTAACTTAGGAAGAGCAATTTTGTCACCAATTTTTTTATAAAAATGCTTTGGGTGAAAGGCTAGAGCTGCAAGTGGACAAATTTAAATATTACAATCATAATGTAGAGTAAGAGACAATGTAAGAGTGCCATTACAGTCCATTAGCACTCTAACTCTGTTTCTGAAGGACTATCAGAATTATCAGAAATTTAAGTTAATATGCAAATCCCGAAAAATGGATAAACAGATGACCAGAATAAAGTAGTTTTAGGATTTCAAGCCAGCTCTTTCATGATTGCAAGCAGGTTAAAAAATCTCATTATCTCATCTAAGTAAGCTGTTTACTGCCTTTTGAATTTCAGAAGAGTTTGCACTCTGGTAAGGTCCATAGGCATATCGTGTTTATGCGTGTGCAGTCCAGATAACATGCCCTACACATCTTCCCACCTTGCTTATGATCCTGGGGGGAAATGAGCCATGGTTAATTAGGAAACCCACTTTCATTAGAAATAAAGCTAAATGAAAATGGATCCCTAGCAATTGATTTTTTCAGAAACTCGAAATGCATATGGCTGAGACCATATAATCGAGTTTTTGAAAACTCAAGGCTTTTGAATGTAAATCGTGGTCCAGCAAGAATTGGGAAATTTACTCTTTTCTTCACTTTAGTACGATCTTAGAGTTGGTATATATAATTTGCAGGGGGTGTGGAGGTGCAGAAGAGCTTACCCCCTGCATAAAAGTAAAAAAAGTACATCTTTGTGTGGGCGTGTTTTTTTTTTTGTTTGAGTTTTCGGAAACTCGATCATATGGTCTTAGCCATATGAATTTCGAGTTTTTGAAAATTCAATCATCTCACATAGATCCATGAAAATACATGGTCAACAATGTGCATCATCAACTACAACAAAAATAGTGTTTTTAAAGAGGGGCAAGTCTTTCTACCCTTTCTTCTTCAAATATACCAATTGTCAGATAATGCATACTAGGACAAAAGGACAAACTTTGTTATCATAGTTCTTTAATCACACTAACATAAAACAGATTGTGATGAGACATGAGAATTCACAATTCCCATTTTATCAGAATACTGATCAATGAAAGTATAGGACTCACAAGGGAAATAAGTGTACTTATTAAACAGCACCGCAAAGTATTATGGTAGTTAGCAAAGCCCACATAGGTGCGCAATGTTCCAATGAAAAACCCTTAGATATGTGTATCAGTAGCAGTCACAGTTATGGCATATTTCCATTAAAATGCTTCCTATGTGAAATAAAGACAAAAATGTACTGTGTGTACGCAATAGTAATATTTCCTACTATGTAACTTGAATTCATGGTATTTTTAATTGTACCAAGTTTTGCCTTCACTCTTCTCTTCTATAACATGCTTGAAATGATTAACCTGAATGTATTTTTCCCAGGCTAAGATTGAAATAGCTCTACTTAGAACAATCCACTACGCTGGTCAACAAACAAAATAAATGCATACCAACATACATTCATACATGCATACAGTATACATAAATAAATTCAATAAGCATACATTTTTTCATATCTAATTCTACTTATCAACAACACTGTCAGCAACAGCATCAACGTTGTGGTTTATTTAGTGTTTATTAATAGTGTTTGAAAATATCATCCTGAAATAAAATTAGTTTGTATTTGAGTCCCTATAAATTTAATTCCTTTGTACCCGATGACATGGATATATGGTCGTGTACTTGAAATTTTTCTCATTGAGCTCATTGACTGATCTTGTTAGTTCCACTGAGATGTTTTAAAGACCAACGTTTCTAACTTTCTCCTAAGGTTATGTAACCCTTAGAATAGGTTATACTAATTAAAGTTGTGCAGGGCTTTATCCCCACTGCATGGGAATACTGGGGGCTGTTATCCCATTTCATCCCTGAATGTTCTTATTGACCCCCAGAATTGAATGGGTTCATTCACTTGGCATCACTAAGAGGTCTATGAGAGATACCCCATACTCTCTTTCATGTGTTTAAGGATCCATCTTTGTTTCACATAGCTTACATAATAATTGCAGCATCTGTACAGTAATGTAATGGCTTAATCGGGTCTGTCTGACAAGGGGAATGGTGTTGGTAATGATCTCTTCCCATAATTCTCTAGCAACACTGCAAGTTTCATTTGGCTTGAATGAATTTTTATTGATACTCTTGGGACATTACTGTAAGAGTCACTCTGCACCAGTGCTTTTATATGAATAGTCTTAGACACTGGTAAACAATTTGAAATAGTTCATATATCTGAAAAATTGTCTATGGTAACTCATTATAGTTGTTAGGAAATTGCTTCCCCTCACACGGTCATTCAGATTATAAATTCTTCTTTGGATATCCTAACTCTATACCCATCCATGAACAAGACCATGGTCTAGGTTATCTTTTCATCTCTAATTGGTGGTCTGATAATCCTACCAAAAATCACTGGTATTCTGTCTTTTGACTGTTGGCTTTTTGGACATAAATCTTTCTGTGTTAGGTTGACCAGTCATTTGTACATCTGAAAATTCTGGCTCAGTCATTAACTTCCTAAGGATTTGGTTTTTCAAGTTGGTTTTGTAACACCCTGTTTTATTTTTAGTATACTTTTTATTGAAACAATTTTAGAACTATGGCACTGAAAGTATTAACTACTGAAATCACTGAAAATTTTGTAGAATTTGCAGGAATAATATCTCTTATTGACCCCTCTCCTGAATATTATAGTTGTCACTATTTATCAGAGTTTCCTTTCCTTGGAAATTCTGCAGTTTTAGTAGATTTTTTTTGCTGATTCCTGTATTTATTCAAAAAGTCTATGTAGAACAGTGAATGTAAGACATTTCTTTTAACCTCAATATTCTGTAATCTCCAAATTAGTATGTTTAGAGATGTGGGGGTATGGGGCGGCCACAGTGGTGCAGCGGTTAGCGTTGCCACCTAACAGCAAGAGGTTCTCCCATTCGATCCTCAGCTGGGGTGCCTTCTGTGCGGAGTCTGCATGTCCTCCCTGTGGTCACGTGGGTTTCCTCTGGTTTCTTCCCACATCCTAACGACATGCTGTAGGTGGATTGGACACTCTAAATTGGCCATAGGTGTGAGTGTGTGCATATGTGTGCCTTCTGTGGAAGGTTGGGCGCCGGGCTGGCAACTCGACACCGTAAAACTCCACTGCCAATCATGAGCGGACAGTGATCCGCTGTGGTGACCCCTAACCAGGAAAAAGACGAAAGAAGAAGAAGAGATGTGGGGGTATGGGATATGCAGGGGGTTGTCCCCTGGCAAATGTTGGCGTTATGTTTTCCATATTGCACCTAGTGATTTGCTATGCTTACTTTCTCTCCTGATGGAACAACATCTGATAACCACAATCCCATTTTTAAACCTCACATTTAGAAACAGCTGTAATGTGTTGTTTATTTATTGATATTTGATTACCAGGACAGTTTAACTGGGTAAGTGCCCATTTTCAGTGGAGACTCGGGTAGAAATGCTCTTAAGTATTTCACAAACATTTTAAGAACAATATATTTACAATCTTCAAAAATCTTACAGACACATATGCAGTTTAAATAATTATACCAAATTAGACATAATGTGAAAATTACTTACGAATATATACGTGTATGATGATTTAATATTTAGAGACATTTTAGCCAGTTAAAGAAATTAAAGGTAACTTAGCATAATGCAAACGGACTACAGTATGAAATGGGAAAAAAAGAGTTATAGCTTACGTGGGGATTGAAGGGAGAGATGCTCATTGAAATAAGGAAGTGAGTGAAGAAGTGGGAGGTAAGAAGGTATAAGGTATGAACAGGTACTTGTTTGTATTTAGGGATATAGTATATCCTGGGGTCAAGCAATAACAGAGAGAGATTTTGGCTAGGAAGTCTTTCAGAATGTTTTTCCAAGAACTAGAAAAAGGGCATTGACCTGATAGATGCAGGTCAGGAGTTCCAGACCTTAGCAACATGGTATGAGCGAAGATCATGCTCAGCAGATTTGATAGGTATGTGGATAGAGAGGAGTTTTTGGTCACTGGATTGTAATGACAGAGTGGGAACATAATTGTGTAGAATGGTATTTAGTGTCGGACAAGCAGGTGGATGATGGATAATTTTATAGGTGGTAAGAAACTGTCTATATGTTCATGATGGGGCAGTTCTAACCAATTTAGGTTTTTTAGTGCTAAACAGTCATGAGTTCTGAAAGAGGTATTTGCTGCAAATTTAGTTACTTTATTATTGCATTGTTCAAATTTTGCTTTTTATGATGGCTGGAGGTTAGTAATGGTCAGATAAATATAAAGTAGTGAGGAGAGGAGGTAAGTAGTGGCAACTATAGTTTGTTGCATTGTGAGAAAGTTTTTGGTTCTGTAAAGGATCCCTAGTTTTTGGAGATTTATTTATGCAGTTTTATACATACAGATCAAATTTAAGATTTTCAGCCATTGTCATCCCTAATAATTTACAATAAGTGACTTCAATGGCTGTATGGTTAACAAAGAGGATTTTAAAATCTGTTTTTTCAAGAGAGAGGGATTTGGGGAAAAAAGTAAGTTTTTGAGGGGGTGTTGAGCATGAGCTGTGAATTACAAACTCATGTTTCAGTGGCTGTTAAAAGTTCCTGAGTAATATTTTGGAGATTTGCCAGTTCGTCTGATGTGCATACAAGTGTGGCGTCATCTGTGTCTTATACTGGGGAGGCCTGCTGTGTGGAGGGTGTTGGTAAGAATGTTAATTAAAGAGGAGGGGACCAAGGATAGAGCCATCTGGGTATACCTGTGATGATTGGGAGATATGGAGAGAGGGTGGAGTGCCATTTTACTGACTGACCCATCAGACAAATAGCTTTTGAATCATAGAAAGGTGAGCTAAGATAGACTTAGTGAGGTTATTTGAAGCAGAAGTTTGCTGTGATAAACTCTATCGAAGGGTTTAGATAAGTCTAGAAATAAGGAGCAAGACTACTTTACTGTTATCTTTAGCTTTGTTGACAGTATCTTTAAATGGAGAAGTACAGTGTTAGTACTGTGGGATAGATGGAAGCCATGCTGTGTGGGGGATAATAATTCTTCCTGCAGGAGATAGTTCAGCAATTGTTTTTGAATACATTTTTCAAGTATATTGGAGATGGGTGATAAACTTGCTATAAGTCTAAAGTTAGTGATGTCTGTTGAATTTCCTCCTTTGTGTAGAGGGATATTGTGTGATTTTTTTTCCAGAGGGAATGAATGTGAGATTCCTGGACTGACCTGTTATACAGATTGAGACATGATAGGCAATGCTGTTGGCTGCTGTTTTAAGGTACTTACTTGGAAGGTCTTCAGCTGAAGATGAGCACGGTTTGAGTTTGAGTAGTTGTATATACGATATGGGCATAAGTGTGAAGGTGAAAGAGGATGTGGTGATGATGTGGCTGTTGGGCAGGGCTAGGATTAGATGTTGAGGAATCCTTGGCTAGGGATGTTATACTACATAAGAAATAAGAGTTGAATTATATTACATTTTCCAGTGGTGAGTTATTGGGAGAGGGGCTAGGGGTTGAATTTTTGCCCAGGATGTAAGATTTCTTTAAAGGCTGACCAGAGTTTTTGAGCTGTGTTTACTATTGTTCTGTATGTTGTTAAAGGATATTTTTGTCTCCATTCATTTGCCATTTAGCATAGTTGCTGAACATACTGACGTTTTTCAGATATTGTGGTGTTTTATATTTTTGTCATTCTTTCCACACTTTTCTCTACCCTGCATTAACATTTCACTCTCTTTGGATAGCCACATTTCATTATTTGTTTTTAGTCTCTCCATTATTTGTTTTTAGTCTCTCCATTCTAGAAGGTGCAAAGATATTTAGGAAAATTGTACTGGTTTTGTTTACAGCTTCATGTAAGGGGAAGACTTTTAGGATGTTTCAGTTAATAGATGATAGGGTAGTAATGAATATTTCTGGTCTAAACTTGGACAGGTTGTGTGTTTTTTATGCCATTTAACTGAATGTGTAAAATGTCTGATTGTATATATTGGGAGATGGTCACTGAAAGAGTCTGACATTGTACCTGTGATGGTGAAATTCCTAGGGTCTGATACTAGGATCTAGTTTAATAAGGAATTTGAGGACTTGCTATAATGTGTGATGCTATTAATTAGTTGTCCGGAACCATATAAGTGATAGATACAGGGTTGTGTTTACTATTATTCTGAATGTCGTTATAGTATATTGTTTTGTCTTTATTTGCTATTTATATTTATTTTCAGGAAAGGAATAAGAAGCTCTGCTGAACTGAATTTTGTTGTTGGTTTGTTGTAAGGGGAAATGTTGTGGGAGTTGGGAAATATTAAAGCAATACCAACACATTTGCTTTTTATATGGTCTTTATAGATATGGGGGAATGCAGATTCAAAATAATTTATGCTAGGTTTAAGCCAAATTTCAGTTATTATGAGAATATCAGTCTTATGCTGTATAGTTCAGGCATGTAGTTAAGTAGTTTTATTTCTTATGCTTCTCATATTTAGGGAGGCAAAAGTTATACTACAGGGTTGGGGTGTTAACTTGTGGGGTTAGAGTAGTGTATGGAAGGTAGTTATCTTGATGTTATTTGTGGTAGATGGGGTCAGAATGAGTGACTATCTCCTCCTTGAAGGATTTTAGTATATGGGGGTATATATTGGGATATTCTTGATTATTCTTCTTCCATACAATTTGTGAGTAGTTGCAACAAACAAATAGTGCCATTGTTAGAAGATTAAAACACTAGGCTTTGCTCAGTTGCGGTTATTGAAAATATTTGTTTACAGTTTTGTGCTACTGGGAAAGTGCTGAGGGTTTACATTACTGGTGAAATTGTTTATGCAACTTCCATTATAACTTGCTCTGGATATTGGGTGCACAAGTCCCAGCATATACCTTGCTCTGAAAGCTGAACATATTTTTTGTTTTGCTAGGAGTTGTATAATAGTGATTTTATTAGACATTTGTTATTACTCTCAATACGTGAAGGATCTGATTCACCAAACTTACTTCTTTCTTCTGGTAAATTCTTTAGTCCTCCTTTTGACTTTTTGAAGGTTTACAGTTACTGCTTTACATCTGAGTAGCTAAATACAAGATGCTTTTCCTTTGCTCTCTTCTTGCTGCCATTTTGTGATTAGACAACTGAAATTAAATGTAATTTATTTATTTATTACCAAATAATGATGCTCCTACTTCCCCCAAATTACCCAAAAGGAATGAGAGTTCACAGTTTCTGTTTCAGTTTGGAATGACACTGATAGCTCAATCGTGCTCAAGTGTCAAGATGTCTCCAGATACAGACTTGATGAAAACATTTTTCTTATGGTATATAGAAAAAAGCTTTTTTTATAGTCATCATACAAAAATGAATGGTGGTACTTCACTGTGCATCCAGCTCTGTGTGTATTTGTACTCCCTGTACCTTTGAAGTAATACCCATGTTCCTGGGATGCTTTGTTGCATTATATTGTTTTAGATACTGACTGTGTATTGTCATCATTTTCTGTTTCTCAGTTATGCTGTTTAGATAGCTGCTTTACACACTTGCATTTTGCTACATTTTACATTCCCCATCTTGACATTTATATATTCTGCCAGCATCTTCATACAGTATTGTTAACATAAGCATTATTTTTGAACCAGGAGTTATTTCCACAATGTGGGCCGCGGTGGTGCAGCTGTTAGCGTTGTCGCCTCACAGCAAGAGGTTCTCCTGTTCGATTCTCGGCTGGAGCACCTTCTGTGTGGAGTCTGCATTTCCTCCTTGTGGTTGAGTGATGCTAAAGACATGCAGGTAGGTGCGAGCATGAATGGGTGTGCCTTCATTGAAGGTTGAGCGTCGGGCTGGCAACCCGGCACCGTAAAAATCCACTGCCAATCATGAGCAAAAGGGAGTTCTGCAGTGGTGACTCCTAACCGGGAAAAAACAAAAGACTTTTAGTTATTTCCACAATGTAAAAATTTGCTGGAAAAAAAAAAGACATGCTAACTTTTGCACTACCTTAATAATTACTTTGTGAGCAGCACACTGAACCAGTTCTTGTTGCATCATCATGACATGTTTTCAGGACCTCAGTGAGACACTGTCATTTGTAATACTTTTTTTCTGTGGTTTTGTTTGATTTCAGCAACGGTTTAATTTTTAATGCTGTTTCATGTATGTTATGAATACTAGTCCTCAGCCCATCTGTGAGTGCCTCTTAAAGCTGATTATGGTCTGCCAATCTCTGCAACATGTTCAGAAATTTTTATTCTTCTTTGGATTGCTGTTAAGAAATCAGTAGCATTAAGTTATTATGGATGGCATTGAATTTAAGCGATTCTTTAAACAGTGTTAAATATATTCAAAGGACTTAGGTTTAGACTTCACTGGTGCCAGCATGTTTTTCCTCACAGCACAAAGCTGGTAAGGTTTCAAATACTGGAAAAAAAGCTCCATGTAGTTTACTGCTACCTGCATTGTGTGAAATGGTGGGAATATATCTCAGCTGTGCCTTCTTATGAGGGACATGCCTAGCCTACAGATTTTTCTCTCTCTCATAAAATGTGAGATTTTTTGACAAAATAGTGACCATCACAGCCTCTACATAATGTCATTTTTTTTAGTTACACATTTTACAAGAATTTTAAAGTATGCATTAATACAAATAGTCTTGCTATAAATGTTGTAATGTACAAGTAGTAATATTTAAAAAGTCTGTTTGCTTTAGAACATTTGTCCCTTTTTAATTGTAGTGCTGTGTGTCTGCCTTGAAGTGGGTTGTTGAAAGATGTGATGGTGTGCCAAAGATGGGTACCTGTACAACAACATTTGTTGATAAACACTATTAGAGTTTGAGTACACAACGGCTGAATTGTCATTTCCATTGTTTTCATTCTGTATTTTGTTCAGGCTTGTCACTGTAACTGTAAAATGTGCATTATTTTGAACTTTTAGGTGTAGCTGTGAACTGCATTTGTTTTGAGAGATGCTACTTGGATTTCATGTTCTAAAGCTGTGCAAGCATGTCATCTTGGGAACATAGAATACCTAAGAGGTAAATGAGTTTGTTTAGTAAGTAAATGGTACAAATTCTGAATGAAAGCGTTACCAACCGCAGCATGGCATCTTTCATGAGAGCTAGGAAGAGATTGTTAGAAGGGATAACGAGCTATCAGAAGCTTCTGGAATATTTATAAACAAGTGTAAAACAGGCTACTTTGGGTATTGCTATATTTTATTTGCATAAGTTGTTCTTCTTACGGCTTTTCCCGGTTAGGGGTCACCACAGCGGAACTTTGGTCTGCTAATAATTGGCAGTACATTTTTACGGTGCCGAGGTGCCAGCTCGATGCCCAACCTTCAACGAAGGCACACCCTACGCATGTCTTTCGAACACCACTCGACTGCAGGGAGGGCATGCAGACTCCACTCAGAAGGCGCTCCAGCCGAGAATCGAATAGGAGAACCTCTTGCTGTGAGGCGACAACGCTACCGCTGTAATATAATGTAAATTTACTTTTTCACAGGACAGTCTAGTGATCTGAAACCTAAAATAGACACACACACACACACACACACACACACACACACACACACACACACACAGCGGCAGTGCTGCACATTTAATAGATCTTGAGCTGTCAATCAAGGCATTTACCAAACTGTAAATATAGTCTGTGGTTTTCTGCATATTAGAAATGTTGCATTCATTTGATTTTGTTAATTAATGAAAGTTGAGTTTGTTGAAATCTCTGCTGCTTGCTAAGTAATGGACATCTGGACAAAATATGGAATAGGAAGAATACTTGCAGGCCTTGCTGTGATGGAGTCCCATAGGTGTAATAAAAACTATCATGACAAAAGTAATCTCATTTAGGAGCAACTGTTTGTAAGAGTCAGGAATGAATGCAACAAAAACTAGGCATACAAATAAACTCTGCATGACATATGTTTTGGCAAATTATGTGTGAAGTGTTCTTTTAAGTCTCTCTAATTTACATCTAAACCATATTGAAGTCAGGAGGGTGCAACACATTCATTATCCTTGCTAGAAAACTTCACAGACAAAATAAAAGACAGAAGGGGGCTATTCTTTCCATTTATCCACTCTGAGTGACACAACATGTGTTTACATTCACCAGATGTTACAACATTCTTCATAGCTAGTTTGTGCAGACTCTGTTTTCTATAGCTTAGCTTGAGGTACATTTTGCATTGTTGTGCAAAGTTCTTCTCAGGCAGATTAAATAGTATGCAATAATGAGGAGTTTACACAAGGTAAAATGTGCTCTCATTGTTTTAAATTTTCAGGATAGTACATCATTCAGGCTGTGGTTATGACTGAATAACTGGTAGACAAAAAAAGACAGCAGAAATATTGTCAAAATTGTGGGTCTTAATTGTTTACACCCCAGTAACACTGAACTCATTTTATCCATTTAGTCTGGTATATAAGTACTCCATACCATATTTGTAACATGCCTCAGATTTTATTTATGCAAAAAAGTGCCCCCTCTCCTCCCATTCCACACAATACCATACCTGTCTTTTGCCCAACTGTCTGCTTGCTCTTTCTACATTCATGCACACTCCTTTTGTTCCCCTTTATACATCAAACAGATGCTACATATATGGAACCCATTGCAATCCAGATTGTAAATACCATACTGTTACTTACCTTTGTGTGTCACTTTGTGCTGTCCTACTGATGGATGTGGTAACATGCTATCAAGCTGCTCCAAGCACTGTTTTTATTAAGAAACATTATTCCTAGTTCACCGTTCTGTTCTTGCAAGATTATATATTATGGCAAACCTAGTGATCTGTGCCTTAATCTTGTGTGTATTGTCTGCATAACTGTTTCACTGCATATCTAGGTTCACTTGCATAGCCGCTATGTAGCTCAGTTTTGTACTCTGAAGTGAAGCCGCCTGCACATAGGTACTATATGCATCTTGCTCTGGATATTCTGAGAGTCCTGATATGGCAGTGAGTCCTACTGTGGTACCTCTTCACTATGCATGCCTTATATATCCATGAATCCCAGTCATTTTTCTCCTTTTGATTAAGGAAATATATAATAATCTGATTCAAAAATGTGCAATAGCAGATATATAATGCATCAAAAGTGTATAAAAGTATGAATAGCCCACTGGGGAAGCTAGTAATTTCCTGTACAAAGAAATAGTACTATAGACTGGAAAAATGTTTGATTTTTTTAATGAAACTTTATATAGAAATGGATGAATCAGTAATAAATAACATGAAAGCTACTGAAGAGACTAAAATTATATGTATTGTAGAAAGGTTGGTTCCACCATTTTGTACTCAGTTCATATCCATTAAAAGTTCTTGATTTCAGTAAATTTATATAATTATATTAGCAACCACTTTGTCAGTTATCCTATAAACAAAAAGGGGACAGGAAAAAAACAGTATTATGTAATCACGTATCATAACATAAATAAATATATTATTTACTGGTTATTTGGTCAACAAAAAGATGGTGTTGTTCTACCATATTATAATCCTTATATAAGACAACCACTTATGCCACGAAATAGTTTGACTGCAGCCATGCGAACATCTTTTATCTGGTTTGGTCCAACCTAACTTGTTTGGAAACCAATAAGGTCTATTCTGTTCCTAAAAGACTTGAAATGACTTCTGTATTTTGACCATAAACCCTGTGTATATAGATGGCTTTAGTTCCTTATTCCATTTCTCTGTAATATTATGTATATGTTCATAACTGGAAATTCTACACAGACTTAATAGCCTGGTTAATACTCCCAGAAAGCCTTTTCAAGGGAATGTTCTAACTGAATAGAAAAGGCAGACTTAAGTTTCTGGACCCTCTGTTTTGCTACAGATATAACTAAATGTTTTCTTTACTCATCAGATTTAGGGTAAATATTCTTGAGAAAAGTGGTTGTCTGTTGCAAAGAGAGTTTTTAAAGTGTAAGGAAGCCAAGTTAACATCTGTGTCCAGGAAAAGAAAAGAAAATACACTAAAGTAATATAAATTTAATTTATCAAGAGAGAGAAATGATTGAAAATGAATATGTCTAGAGCAGTTTCTCCACAAAGTTTCTTACAAGGTAGATAAACTCATTTGCAATATATTATTTTACAGATTATACATTGTCCATCAAATTCATAAACCATGCAAATAATTTAACCAAAAATTACTTAAGAATGACTATTTCTGACTCATGTAAGTTGTACCCATTTTAATAGAAGAGGCTATGAAAACTTGTCAAGAGATTAGTGGAGAGCTCTGTCCAAATAAACTTCAGCCAGCTGCATTTGGCCTTACTCCAGGTTTATTTTTAAGAAAAACAAGATCACAAAGGGAAAATGGTAAGCTTAAGAAAACTGATTGTACCAGCAAATCCTAAACAAACTTGTCACATTTCTGGGAGATCAGGCAGATCTATACAAATTTGTGGTGTTGTGTACATCAGTAATATAGAAGTTAAAACATAATAGAGAAAAAAAAATAAGATGAGCTACAACAGTAATGAGGATAATGTAATGGGGACTTGCTACATAAAAAATAAAGGTCTGAATTTAGAAGTGTTCATTTTAAACCCTGTGATTGAGAGAGAAATCTGTTCTGTTAAATGAAAACGAGACGAGTCAATATCTGATGTACTTGGAATAGCCATCATCATCAGTAAGCCAAAAAGTAAATTCTTAATCCTTCGTAACTATGTGATTAATATTAATATCTGCATAAATGGTGTTAAAATTTGGGATGATTTCTAATATAAATGAGTGGGGGAAGGGGCAGTATTGTTTTAGTTTTCTTAACATTTTAGCAATGTCAGATGCATAGCTATTAATGAAAATAAAGCAATGTTCTTCATCTCACATTGCTGCAGTCCTTACACTTGGGTAGTCCGCTGTCCTCGGTCGGCCCGAATATCAAAGTATTAGGCTGACGTCGGTCAAGGCGCTTTAGACTGACATCAGGACGTCAGGGTACAAATGCGCATGACCGACGTCATATCCTCAGTCTTTTTTGCCGCATGGTCCGATGCAGAAGCAGCGTTGCAAGTGCCGTTCGGCGTTCTGAAATTTTTCGAATTCGGAGTTTCAGACCGAGTCAAAGTTGGCTAAGTACCCCGTTGGGGAATATTTTAGTTTTTTCTTGCCTCACTGGTTTACCGGATGTCAGAAAAAGTGAATAACTGTATTTCTTGTGGGAAGCAGATACCGCATAGGGACTATCATACTTTGTGTATTCCTTGTTTGGGGCCTGAGCACGACGTTGTTGGGTGTCGCTTTTGTGCTAGGTTCAATAAACGCACTATTAAGCGAAGGTTAGATTGTGCCGGGTTGGTCTTCGGGAAGCGGTGCAATTACAATATGCCGTCGGATGCTCCGACGCCCGCTTCTTCGAAGAAGCACAAAGACAAAGCTGCTAATCCCAGGCAAGAAGAGTCGTCCGTACCGGACGCCGGTTCTTTAGAGGCATCAGTGGAACCGGTGGTTCCACCGGAGGCTTCTCTTGAATCCCAGGGAGAGACTTTGATATTGCAGGATGTGGCCTCTCAGGAGGCAGGTCAGGCTGAAGGGGCTTCTCAAGTTACTGTACTCCCCTCCCTTCCTAGGGTGGTTAGGCCCTCTCCTTCTGTTTCCAAGGCTTCTCCCAGAGGCAGGCCAGGTTTAACTTCTGTTGGTGTCACTCCTAGTTCTACAGGTTCTGTGCCCAAGAAGCACATGCTTAAAATGGCAGAAGATTTAATTACTTTGATTAGAGGTTCTTTGCCCCCTCCTGATAAGAGGCCTAGGGTGGAACCAGAGTTGGGGAGTTTTGAGCAGGCTTCGGATGTTTCAGAGTCTTCGGCTGAAGACTTGCAGGAGTACTCTCCTTATTCTGATTCTGATGCAGATGATTCGACTCCTTCTGCCTCTCCTCCAGAGGATTTTTCTTTTTCAGAGACTCTTCATTCCATGAGGGAACATTTTAAGTGGGAAGGTCAGGACTTCTCTGATTCCAGGAAAAGGCTTAGGGAATTTTTGCTTTTACCCCAGCCTAGGCCTTTGGCTATACCACCTGTTCTGGATGTTGTGGAAGATGTGTTTGCAGAGGCTTCACTTAATCCTGATTCTTTGCCTCCTGCTCCTGTTAAACCAGATAGGTATTACAGGGTGCCTGAGGCTCATAAATATCTTTATAAGAGTCCTAGGGTGGACCCAGAAACTGTTGGTCAGGGACCTAAGGGTGTCAAGGCCTCTGTTGTAAAAAATCCGGTTCCTCCAGATAAAGAGGCCAGAGCTTTGGATAGATGGGGAAAGAAAGTCTATACTTCTTCCACCTTAGCTATGAGGGCTTTGAATTGTCAGTTTCACATGTTGAAATATCAAAATTATCTTCTTACTCAATTGAAGTCTAAGGTAGATGCTCTGGCGGAAGGCATTGAGTGTAAGGAATTACAAGATTTGGTACATGTCTCTGAACAGGTGGGTAAGCATTCTTTACATTGTGGTTTTGATGCTGTACAGGCCTCGTCTAGGGTGGCTGCCACTGGGTCAGTTCTTCGCAGGCACGCCTGGCTGAGGGATCAGAATTTATCTGACCATGTTAAGACAAGGATTTTGGATGCTCCTTTACAGTCTGATGTGTTGTTTGGTTCTCCTGTGGAGTCAGTCTTGAAGAAAATGGAAGACAAGGCTAAGTCTATGCAGGCTGTTAAAGATTTTTTGCAAGTTCAGCCTCCGAAGTTTAGTAGGAATTGGCCTGCTAAGGGGTGGACGTACCCTTCCTATGATTCACAGTCTTGGGGTAGATCTAGACGTGGTAGGGGCAGAGCTCAGAGCTCCTTCAGACCTAGAACAGGGAGTTCACCTGCACAATCTTCGGGTGAGGGCAGGGGCCAGTCCTTTCGTAAACAGGCCCAATGACCTACCTTTTCAGCTGCCAGATCCTTCTTGCCTGGCAGCACCTTTGGGAGGAAGGTTGGCACTCTTCAAGGAAAATTGGAGTTTGATTACCCAAGACGGATGGGTATTGGATATCATACACCAAGGTTACAGGTTTTATTTCCATACCTTGCCTCCTTTCAAAGGCATGCCGGACGTTCCTCCTCAGCAAAGACTAGAGGCTCACAAACAAATTTCTCTGCTGCTTCAAATAGGGGCCATACAACCGGTCCCTCTGCCAGAAGTGGGCCTAGGATTTTATTCTCGCCTGTTCCTAGTACCAAAGAAGGGGAACACGTGGAGACCAATTTTGGATTTATCTATCCTCAACACTTATCTGGACATTCCCAAGTTCAAAATGTTGACGTTACAACAGCTTTTACCTCTGCTGGGCAAAGATCACTGGATGGTGACTCTGGATCTCAAGGAAGCTTACCTTCATGTCCCTATCAGGCTAAGTTGCAGGAAGTATCTGCGTTTTCGGGCTGGGACTTCTCATTATCAGTTCTCTGCATTGCCCTTTGGCTTATCTACTGCGCCCAGAGTGTTCACGAAGGTTCTGGCTCCAGTGATAGCTTTCTTCAGGCTAAGAGGAATACAGATTTATCCTTATTTGGACGATTGCCTGATTCTGGCCCAAAGAAAGGACGAACTTCTTCATCATTTACAATATGTGATAGCAGTGCTAAGATGCCTGGGGTATTCTGTGAACGAAATAAAGTCCAGTCTAGTACCCTCTCAGGACATGTGCTTTCTGGGTGTGAGACTGAATACAGCATCCCAGATGGCCTTTTTGACCCCGGACAAACAAAAGAATCTTTCCCTTTACTTCCATCAATTGTCTCATCAGTCCAGGCTGACTGCAAGGACAGTCCTTCAAGCCTTGGGGTTCATGGCATCTTGTATTCTGGTGCTTCCCAATGCCAAACTGCATATGAGGAAGCTACAATGGTATCTCAAAATGTATGGACACAGCACTGCCAAGATATGGACACTGTCATTCAGATAATACCTTGCATTCAAAAGGAATTTTTGTGGTGGGCTCAGGAATGTCACCTAAACAAGGGACTCTCTGTGACCCGGCCAGAGGCGAGTCAGATTCTAACGACAGATGCCTCAGACAAAGCTTGGGAGCTCATCTAAATGGAAAGTGGGTACAAGACACGTGGCCTGCCAGACTTCAACATCTACATATCAACTTGAAGGAGATGTTAGCAGTCCAATTTGCATTAATAGCTTTCAAGGATTTACTTCTTCCAGGGCAGGTGTTGGTTCTAACAGACAACACAACTGTCATGTGGTACATCAACAAGCAAGGGGGAACACATTCTTATCCTCTATGCAGACAAGCAATGATTTTGTGGGAGACTGCTCTCAGTTTACAGCTAAATCTTCAGGCAAGGTTTCTGCCGGGAGCACAGAACTCCTTAGCAGATGTGTTGAGCAGACAAATTATGGATCCCCACGAGTGGAAATTGGATCCTCATGTATTTCAGAAATTGACAGTGTTATGGGGAACTCCAGACATAGATCTGTTCGCTTCTCCACTAAACTACCAGCTGCCAAAGTTTTGCACAAAAAGGTTTCATCCCACAGCTTGGAAAGTGGATGCTCTTTCATTCAATTGGAGCGATCTTCATGTGTATGCCTTTCCACCTCTGCCTCTCCTCCCAAAGGTACTCCTGAAGGTCAGACAGGACAAGCCAAAGATGATTTTAATAGCTCCAGATTGGCCTCGACAGCACTGGTACCCATTACTGAGAAGTCTGGTACGGGAGCCTCCATGGCATTTACCTTCGATTCCACACCTGCTGTCTCAGGAGAACAGTCATTTACTCAATGTCAAACTTCACTCTCTTCACCTAACAGCCTGGCATATTCTGTTTTGAACCCTGGAGAGTCTCAGCTTCCACAGAAAGTTTTGAATGTTATTTTGGAGGCCAGAAGGCCTAGTACAAGGAAAGTGTACGCAGATAAATGGAAGAGATTTTTATTTTGGAGTACAGCAAAGGAATTTGATGTTTCTAAGCCTAATTTAAGTGTGGCTCTTCAATATCTTACTGAGTTACTGGACAAAGGTTTGTCCTTCTCTTCTATTAAGGTTCATGCTGCAGCAATTTCTGCTCACTATGACTGTGACCCACCATTGTTTTCTCATCCTTTGTTTAAGCAATTCCTTAGAGGGGCAAAGAATATAAGACCCCCACGTAGAGCTCCTACTCCTGCTTGGGATCTCAATTTTGTGTTGGAGAAACTCACTCTACAACCTTTTGAGCCTGCAGCTACTGCCGAGTTGAAATATTTATCATGGAAGACTGCTTTTTTGTTGGCCATTACCTCTGCAAGAAGGGTTTCTGAATTACAGGCCCTTATGGTGGTTGAGCCTTTCTTAATTTTCCATAAGGATAGGGTATCTTTGCGTACTAATCCTTCCTTTATGCCTAAAGTGGTTTCTAGTGTGGCTTTAAACCAAACTATTCATTTGCCTACTTTTTATGCAAACCCCCAAAATAAACCGAAAAAGATTTTGCACACTTTGGATATACACAGGCAGTTGCGATATTATTTGAGCAGAACTAAAGGGTTCAGGCAGTCTCAGCAGTTATTTGTTTCATTTGCTTTGGGTTTTCAGGGCAAGCCTGTGTCAAAACAAACTATTTCTAAGTGGATTGGGTTTTGTATTGCTTTCTGTTATTCCCATCATGGTAAGGAGATTCCAGCTGGGATTAGGCCTCATTCCACTAGGGCTACTGCCACTTCTACAGCTTTTTAAGGGGTGGCAACTAAAGATATTTTGGAGGCAGCTACTTGGAGTTCAGTGCATACTTTCTCTAAGCATTACCACCTTCCACTTTACTCTAAATCTAGGGCTGGTTTTGCCACTGCAATTTTACAGGGCATTTTGGCAGCTCCTACTGCTTTATAGTTTTGCCATCCTCCCTTACCTCTGCTTTGGGATTCTACCCAAGTGTAAGGACTGCAGCAATGTGAGATGAAGAACATAGTACAGTTTTGTACCTACCATAAATGTAGATGTTCGAAGATCCACATTGCTGCAGTCCAATTTACCCTCCTTCCCCTCTGTATTTAGAGGCGGTTGTGTGGTTTGGGTTGTGAATATTGTGGATATTGTATATATTGTACATATGATTAGTGCAAGGGTGGTTGGTTGTTCTTTGCTGTCTTTTGGTTTTGACCTTTCTTTTTAGGGTCTTCTGACATCTGGGGCAAGAAAAGACTGAGGATATGACGTCGGTCATGCGCATTTGTACCCTGACGTC
This sequence comes from Protopterus annectens, assembly GCF_019279795.1. Classification (NCBI taxonomy): domain Eukaryota; kingdom Metazoa; phylum Chordata; order Ceratodontiformes; family Protopteridae; genus Protopterus; species Protopterus annectens. The sequence continues at coordinate 206,337,145 of NC_056743.1, forward strand.
CTGATGTCAGTCTAAAGCGCCTTGACCGACGTCAGCCTAATACTTTGATATTCGGGCCGACCGAGGACAGCGGACTACCCAAGTGTAAGGACTGCAGCAATGTGGATCTTCGAACATCTACATTTATGGTAGGTACAAAACTGTACTTTTTCTTTTGTAAAAAGCGTGTCAGACATTAAAAAAAAAAGAAATTTGTTTATCAGAATAATCCCAACTAATTACTGTTGACTATATCAAACACATTTTTTGTGCATATAGTGCGTTGAAAGCTGCATTTGAGATCCTAGGATTTTTGTTTCTTTTTTGAAATCTAATCATGTGGCCCGTAGATTATGATTAACAATTGCTGTACTCCTCCAGAGAATAAAATCAAATTGATTAGGATGAAAATATAAGGAAGAACAGGCAAAAGTTATTTAGTCAATGTGCAGGAAAAACATAATCTGAGTTTTAAACAGATATTTGACTATAATTTGAAATCTGAATGTAATGTTTGTCAGGTTAGAATAATGTTGACCACTGAAAAATAAGGACTGACGCATGAGGGGTTATGATTCAGAAATGTATAGAACCAAACTAAATAGTATGCTACTAAACGAATGTCTTTTGGCTTTTCCCGGTTAGGGGTCACCACAGTGGAACTCCGGTCTGCTAATGATTGGCAGTGGATTTTTACAGTGCCGAGGTGCCAACCCGATGCCCAACCTTCAAAGAAGGCACACCCATTCACGCACACACCTACCTGTGTGTCTTTAAATGTCACTCGACCATGGGGAGGACATGCAGACTCCACAAAGAAGACGGTCCAGCCGAGAATCGAACTGGAGAACCTCCTGCTGTGAAGCGATAATGCTAACTGCAGCACCACTGCGGCCTTAGTTCAGAAATTTCCTTCAAAATTTCAGAAGGAAGAGCGTCTGGGCAGTGTATCTCCTTACTAGTTAAGGAACTGATTGCTTGAACCATTATGTAGGTTCATAGGTGTGTACTAAACTGATGACCACTGGGGCCTTTTTAAGCCTAGCCATGCATCTCAAATCTCTCATAACTTCTAGTTCTCTTGGTAAGTGTAAGGACGAATTTGGGAGATGAAACATTTATATGATAACTTTGTCTATTAGAGACATAGGTGCCATACCAGGAATGAATTTCCTGTTTCCTAATCCAATTGTCCAAGTTGCACTTGAATTAGGATAGGCAGCAGGTCTGCTTCATCATCATCATCATCATCATCTTCTTTCGGCTGTTCCCGTCAGGGGTTGCCACAACAGATCACCTGTTTCCATTTCTTCCTGTCCTCTGCATCTTGCTCTGTCACACCAACCACCTGCATGTCCTCTCTTATCACATCCATAAACCTTATCTTAGGCCTTCCTCTTTTCCTATTACCTGGTAGCTTCATCCTTAGCATCTTTTTCCCAATATACTCAGCATCCCTCCCCAGCACATGTCCAAACCAATGTAATCGTGCCTCTCTGGCTTTGTCTCCAAACCTTCCAACCTGGGCTGACCCTCTAATAAAAGTATTCCTAATCCTGTCCACCCTCGTCACACCCAGTGCAAATCTTAACATCTTTAATTCTGCCACATCCAGCTCAAACTCCTGCCTTTTTGTCAGTGCCACTGTCTCCAACCCATATAACATAGCTGGTCTTACTACCCTCTTGTAGACCTTCCCTTTCACTCTTACAGGTACTTGTCTGTCACAAATCACTCCTGACACTCTTCTCCACCCACTCCATCCCGCCTGTACTCTGTTCTTCACCTCTCTTCCATACTCACCATTACTCTGAACTATTGACCCCAAGTATTTAAACTCATCGACCTTCGCCACCTCTACTCCTTGCATCCTCACCATTCCTCTATCCTCCCTCTCATTCACACACATATATTCTGTCTTACTCCTGCTGACCTTCATTCCTCTTCTCTCTAGAGCATATCTCCATCTCTCCAGGGTCTCCTCCACCTTCTCCCTACTCTCACTACAGATCACAATGTCATCTGCAAACATCATAGTCCACGGGGACTCCTGTCTGATCTCGTCTGTCAACCTGTCCATCACCATTGCAAATAAAAAAGGGTTTGGAGCTGATCCTTGATGTAACCCCACTTTCACCTTAAATGCATCCGTCCCACAACTTCATGCTGTGACTGATGAAATTTAATCCCTCTGCAGTTACTACAGCTCTGTACATCACCCTTATTCTTAAAAATCGGTACCAAAATACTTTTTCTCCATTCCTCAGGCATCCTCTCACTTTCCAAGATTTCATTAAACAATCTAGTTAAAAACTCCACTGCCATTTCACCTAAACACCTCCATGCTTCCACAGGTATATCATCTGGGCCAACGGCCTTTCCATTCTTCATTCTCTTCATAGCTATCCTTACTTCCTCCTTGCTAATCCATTGTACTTCATGATTCACTCTCCCTACATCATCTAACCTTCTCTCCCCCACATTCTCTTCATTCATCAGCCCCTCAAAGTACTCTTTCCATCTCCTCAACACACACTCCTCACTTGTGAGTATGTTTCCCTCATTACCCTTTATCACCTTTACCTGCTGCACATCTTTCCTAGCTCGGTCCCTCTGTCTAGCCAATTGGTACAGGTCCTTTTCTTCCTCCTTCGTGTCCAGCCTTTCATACAACTCTTCATATGCCTTATCCTTAGCCACCTCTCTCTTTGCCATGCACCTCATCTCCTTATACTCCTGTCTACTTTCTTCATCTCTCAGACAATCCCACTTCTTCTTTGCCAACTTCCTTCTCTGTATACTCTACTGTACTTCCTCATTCCACCACCATGTCTCCTTGCCTTCCTTCCTCTATCCAGATGTGATACCAAGCACCTTCCTAGCTGTCTCCCTTACTAGCTCTGCTGAACTCCACCTCACATTTACCCTTTTTCAATTTCCACCATTTGATCCTTGGTGCTGCCCTCATACTCCTCCAACTCCTCTTAATCACCAACATCATCCTACAAACCACCATCCTATGCTGCCTAACTACACTTTCTCCGGTCACCATTTTACAGTCTCCAATTTCCTTCAAACTGGCCCTCCTACATAAGATATAATCCACCTGTGTGCATCTTTCTCCACTCTTGTATGTCACCCTATGCTCCTCCCTCTTGTTAAAATACGTAGTCACCACAGTCATGTCCATCATTTTCGCAAAATCCACTACCATCTGGCCTTCTACATTCCTTTGTTTAACACCATACCTACCCATCACTTCCTCATCCCCTCTATTCCCTTCACCAGCATGCCCATTGAAATCTGCTCCAATCACCACTCTCTCACCCTTGGGTACAGTCATCACCACTTCATCCAATTCACTCCAAAATTTTTCTTTCTTATCCATTGCACACCCAACTTGTGAAGCATATGCACTAACAACATTCATCATTACACCATCAATTTCCAGCTTCATAAACATTACTCTATCCGACACTCTTTTCACTTCCAAAACACTATTAGTATACTGTTCCTTCAGAATAACTCCTATGCCATTTCTCCTTCCATCCACACCATGATAAAACAATTTGAACCCACCTCCGATACACCTAGCCTTACTCCCATTCCATCTGGTCTCTTGCACACACAATATACCAACCTTCCTTCTGTCCATCATATCAGCTAGCTCTCTCCCTATACCAGTCATACTGCCAACATTCAAAGTTCCGACCCTCACTACCACAGTCCTAGCCTTTCTCCTCTCTTCCTGTCTTCAGCCATGTCTTCCGCCTCTTCTCCTCCTTCGGCCAACAGTAGCCCAATTTCTGCCAGCACCCTGTTGGCTAATAGTACTGGTGGCGGTTGTTATTAACCCGGGCCTCGACCGATCCGGTATTAAAGTATTTATTGGTGTCTGCATGAAATGATTTGGCAAACTTTTATGCCGGATCCCCTTCCTGAAGCAACCCTCCCCATTTATCCGGGCTTGGGACCGGCACAAAGAAATGCGCTGGCTTGTGCATCCCCAGTGGCAGGTCTGCTTCACATGGATATTATTTGATAGCCTGGAAATTCAAAGGCTCCCTAAGAAAACAGATGCATAACATTAGAAGTTTTTGAATGAGGAAGAAATGTAAAAAAGGTAGCCAACATTAGAGAAGAGTCACAAATTAAACTAATATCTTAAACGTTTCCTCGTTTGCCCAAAAAGCGAACATCTGTTGATTTGTTACACCACCAGAACTCCTTAACAGAAGCTATAGTTTTTTCCCTATATAGATTGAAAACTTAAAATTAAATGAAAGAATTCTTTTGATATTTAGAAAACTACATCCAAACTTAATTGGAGAGTGATCTAAAAGACATCATGACAAAAATCATCATATTGTACGAATTGCCCAATAAATGAAGTGAGACACAATTAGTCTAGCCAAGAATATTTTTGATTTTTCAGTTGTATGTAAGTGGCAATTTTGGGGTATTTTGTCACCCAGTAGTCCTTTACATCTAACAGTTTTGGAAAATATGCAAACCATCTTTCATTCTCCTTACACATTAAAGTCTTCTGACGGTATAATAATCTTACAAATCTAATTGCATGATGCTAGCACATAAATTCTGTAGAAACAAGAAGTGTCCTGTGAAGTAAACATAATCAGATTCATATAGAATAGTTACTACAGAGGATCATGCCTTCTTTATCTAAAAGGCAATCACAACTGTATGTCAGAAGAATGCATAACTATTGCAAATCCAACTGACATTGTCAGTAGGCATAAGGCAAAGCTTTACAGTTTATTATAATATTTCTCAGATAGAAGGAGTTTCTTGCAGGCACAAAATGGCAGCTGAAAACTGAGCAAAAAAAACTAATCAAATTGCATCTTTTAACATTAGGGTACATACTATAATTGTTATTAGAATCAGTTTTAATTTAAATCTTTATATTTTACAAGCAGATTTGTCAAGGAAATGAACCTGTGAGAAATTTCTTTTTGAAGAGAGAGGCCAAAATACAATCTACTTGAAGAGACAAACCTTGATTAACTGGATATTGACTAAATAAAAAAGATTATTTTCTTAATGGCTAAGATCGGATCTTGCTTTTCTGTATGAGGGACTTAAAATACATTATATTTGTTCTTTTTATTCTGGGGGGTTATACTGCACAAGGTCAATTCCAACAGAGGTTAATGAGTTATCCTGAATATTATTCCCAACTGACAAACTCAAAAAAGCAGAAGAAACTGAATGATTATTGAGTGTACTCCTAATGCTAAGATTCTTCCTTCTAGCTCAAGGCTGTAGCTATCTATAGATCACAAACTTAAGAGTTTAGCTGCATATTCTCTTGAAAGTCCCGATCCACTTCCTGCTACAATAGAAATAATTGACCCTTAAATGACACTTGTTTCTCTGTACAAACAGTGATTTGTTTATTTTACTGGAATAAGGAAATATATAATATTCTGATTCAAAAATATGCAATAACAGCTATATTTTGTACTGCATTAAATGTGCAAAAAAGTATGGATAACCCACTGGGGAAGCAAATTATTTAAATTATACAGAAATTATTTAATCAGCTTGCACTGGAGCATAAGCAAACCTTTTTTTGGGTATGATTCTCCTATTTGTTTCATCACAGATGTCTGGTATGGCACACACCCAAAAAGTGGACTATTCAGTTAGATGGGGAGGCAGTCAAAACTCGACAAAATATAATTATGGAGTTTGATTTTGTTGCTAATTTACCTGAAAACTGCCCTCAACAAAACATGAAAAATCACCATTTTTTTTAAGAAGAGCAGCTTTTGTTTGATGCTTCAGATACAGCTACATTTTAAGTCTGGTAGCTGATTTTGGCTCCTAACTGGAAGAAAAACTAAAGTTTATGGGAAGAAGACGGAAACGTTATCTTAAAAGCAACTTGAACAGAAGGTCCTATTGTTTTATCATTTCACCTTGGCCATACTCTGTCCTTTAATTTACAAATACTTGAATGCACATTCCTACATCCTAGTGCTGAAACTTTCAGTATATCCCAAGGTTTTGACATTAAGAGCAAAAACCTGCACTTGCCTGCCGCCATCCATAATCTGCCATTTGACATCTGTATTATTCAATAAAGTGTCCATTCAACAAAGTGTACATTCAACAACAAAGGCCTACTCAAAATTCTGCATTAGTACATATACTGATCTTGTTTGCAACCATATCAGTTGAAGTAGCCTGATGTGGTTTGTATTCTCAGGAGTGAAAACAAAACAGAATAATAAAAGTTAATACAGGCCAGATAGCCTTATTAACATTACAGGAAAAGTATTTGAAGGAAACTCTAGAATTAATGGCACAAATTAATGTATTCCTAATTTCTGGACATAAGTTATCATGGTTTTGTTGGAAGATGCTCATGTTTGATATATATTAAAAAATGGTTTCAGTCTGTGAGCCAGGTACTTTATGCAAAATTGTCAATGGCTATTGTATACATTGATTTAACTAAGCTTTTAACAGCATAGCTTCTCTCTCTCTTTCTCTCTATAGGAAGAACATTTAAAGAAGACTGGAATTCCTAGACAAAATCCATGCAAACATGGGAGAGCATACAAACTTCAGAGAGACTGTGAGAAGTCAGGAATGAATCCCGTGACTGATGGTATGAGGGCAGAGATCGTGCAGCTCACACTGATGATGCAAAGTTCAATAAAGGTGAACCACAGGAATTATTATAGAGGTCAGTCCTCTCTAACATTTTTGGACATATTCAGAAAAATATCCAGTAATAAACTTTTAAATTTGTAAATTAACAAAGCTAAGTTGTGAGAAAGAGATGCACACTTTTCTTTCACATTTTTGAGGACCACTGGCAAAGTTATTATGAAATGGGCATTCCATCCTCTGTTGTAGACTGTTCTTATGACCTAATGAGAACCTTATTATTAGAACATAGAAGACTTTTAATATTTACAATCAATATACCCAGAAATAAGTTGTCATTGGTACCTATCTCCGAGATTGGAATGACGCTCATATGTTACAAGAGGTATTCATTTATTTATTAGCAATTTGTTAACTGGGTAAGTGAGAGGGTCTGTTGACATTTTCAGTCATTGCCCAGGACAGTTAAAAACAATTCAAGACAAGAAAACAAAGCAGTATGGCAATTTCTGGAGGTATCAATGTGGTATAAAATATTTCAGCAACATAACACATTATGAAAACTTATAAAAAAAACAGTACTGTATAAGCTCACAAGCAAAAGGAACAAAAACCTGATGTAACAATAGATCACAGAAACATAAATAAGTATATATAGTCATAAGAGAGATTAAGTAACAAAGCTAATTATATGAGAAACCACAAAACCATTGTGGGAAAGGGAAGCACACTTCTTAAGATATTGCAATAGTTCTCCTCAAAACCATTAGTTGAATGGAGGAATTAATGTTTACTTAAAGGAGAACCACACCCACAGACTCAAAAAAAAATGTTTATTTCATCATGGTTTGGTGCTACCTACATTTTAACACCTCTCTGGGACTACAGGTTTTTAAATATTTTTATACATAATTTCTGAGTCTGACCCAGGTCTATATTAAAAAGATGAATGCTTACTTACCCGAACGCATAAACGTTGACCCGTCTTCATCGAACTGCAAAAACATTGATAGTCCAGAAGAGCGAAAGCGGAAATGTCGAATCGTTATGGTTGGCCTTCTGCGGTATAGCTCCGTAAGGTAAGTGTGCGATAGTTACGGTCCTTAGGGTTAGGGTGCGGGTTAAGGTAAATGCATAGATGGTAATGTATGTTAGATTTAGTGTAGGGTTTTAAGTGTATGTGTGTGGATTATTTAGTTTTTTTGGGTTTAGCTTTTTAAGGTAAGTGTGCGATAGTTACGGACCTTAGGGTTAGGGTGCGGGTTAAGTTAAGTGCATACATGGTGGTATATGTAAGATTTAGTGTAGGGTTTAGTTTAGGGTTAGAAGTAGGGTTTTGGTTAGTGTATGTATGTAGTTTATTTAGTTTGTTTATGTAGGTAGTGTGTAACGGGCGGTGGGGTGGGACAAGTATGACAGTTCGACTTTTTGAATTTCACGGTTTAGGGCGTTCGGTGTTTATGCGGTTCGATGACGATGGGTCAACGTTTAGGTATGCGATGAAGTAAGCATTCGTCTTTATAATATAGACCCTCTGACCACATGGGGTCTGGCATCTTGAAGTAATTCTGATTGTTTAGTCTGCCTCTAGATATCCCAAATGCAGTGCTCATCTGTAAAAAGTTACATCACACAGGCCTCTTTCTTCCTAATGCTCCTGTTACTGCATTGATTTAACATGTATACACAGCTGTCTTTCAGTCAGTGTTAAGTACCATTTCATGCTATTCAATGGCTACTTAAAACACAAACAGTGCAAAGGCCACAGAACAGACTTTCAAAGTGCTTTTACTGCTGCTGCTTTTTAGAATGGCTAAACTGCATTTTTTTGTGAATCCTGAATTGTACTACTTTGACTCCTCTCCCATTCCCCTTCACACCTACCTTCCCTAGCTGTCAAAGTGCTAAGGGTAATTTGAGCTGTTACCTGCTGTGATTGACAGCTCACAGCAGGAGACTTGACTCATGTACTGGTTCGTTGTTCTAGCCTTTGCTTTCTGTATGGGTAGGGAAAAGAGCAGGGAACTGTGAACGTCACAGCATGGGTGGGTTTTTAGGACAGTCATGGTGATGTCAATTTGGGGAGGAATTGGCCAGAAAACTACCTGTATTCAGTGGCCTTGATGACATCAATGAATTGGAGACTGCAGCACGGGTGGGATAAAAGTTTTTTGAAAGTGAAACCACCACAGTACAGTTAGGTACTGTTCTAGTGGAGAGAGAAAGTCAATTTAATATATTTTAAATGCTGTGTTGTTTTTTATTCATAGCAGGGACAATAAACAGGGAGAAAAAGGGCAGAGGCATTTAACATTTAATAACAGAATCCCAGTGTTGTCCTTTAACCCCCAATTCCAAGTTTAATAGTTTTGGAAATAGCTGTGAACTGCATATCAAGAATAACCTTAAAAGGATTGATATGGTCTCATCCTTGCAGCAGGGTGGCACTTACTTGGAGGGAAATGTATTCTTGAGTCTCAACATCTGCATTCATTACATGTTCACTACACAGTTTGCATGTCTTCCATTAGGTCATCTCCTGTTTCTATCCACAAACCTGTCATTAGTTGTGCCTCAGCTAGTGTACAGACAAAAACCTTATTTGACCACCTTCCGGTTGATCATGTAATTTTGCATTTTGGGGGATGCAGAAGCAAGGGGGCATTGGGTAATGAACTCTGTCTTTGGAAGACCATATTGTTTAGGCATCACTACTGTATTGGTTTCAGTAGGTTACACCAGGATCATGATAGATCCTCCAAGGAATTTTTTGCTATTGGCAAATATGTAATGTAGTCATCAATGGACATATTTTACATTGGGTCTATATCATTTTGTTGAAAATGCAAACCATGGAATACCTATTTATTGAACTTAGTAAATCAAAAGCTAAATTCAGTGAATGATCACTTCTGCAAACTTTTTCTCCAGGAAACTAACTTGTGGACCAACCCTAGTAACCATCACAAGAACCACATAATTTAACCACACACCCCCTAACTAAATATACAAATTCCGTGATGGTACTACAGTGGAGAAAGAACAAATTCCCAGTGATGGTCAACTAGTAGTTAGTTTCTCTGGGAAAAAATTAATGGTAGTGATCATTCACTGAATAGCTTTCTATGTTCGATAAATAGGGATTTGATGGTTTGTGTTTCTGACAAAATGAAGTGCATCCTTTTCATTAGCTGCTTTAACAGAAGAACTAGGAATTACAAGCTAAGGAAACTACAATACGAGTGTGATTCTGTCCTTGTTCATAGGTTCATAGGTTCATACTAGGCTATCTGCCCGAGGGCATTTATAAGCCTAGCCCATAGTTTTGTGGCTTACGCCACCCCTTTAGTTTGGAGAAACTATGCCCATTATTTTGCTGTGCCTCTGTCGAGCAGTGACACTGAGGTAACCCCTGGGGTGTATCTGCGATCTCCCATCCATTGGTCAAGATTCCTCTTGAACAAGGCCAGCGAGGTGCTCTGCCTCACATAAACCGGGATTTTGTTCCACAGCATAGGGAGTCTTTGGGTGATGAATCTATCCCTCCAGCACGTCCTATTAATAACCGTGTCGAGGTTCAAGTCTCCCGCCCTTGTGGCTCTGAGGGATCTAGATTTTTTGAGATGAAGCATGTTCATCAAATCTGGGTTTGACATGGCCTTGTATGTCAGGCATAGGTCACCTCTGAGCAAGCGGTAAGCAACTGAATATAACTGGAGTTCTTTCAGTCGGGCAGCATAAGACAGATTTTTGAGACCCTTTATCCTTTTGGTGAGGAACTTTTGTGGCCTCTCCAGCTGCTGCAAGTGTCGGGTCAGATACATTCCGAATGGGGCATTGTACTCGATCATTGGTCTGATGAGTGATGAGTATAGGGAGACTATGACTTCCCTTGATCTAGATGTGAATCCCTTCATGATAAGGTGGGCAATGTAGAAGGTCTTCCTAACTACTTTAGCAATATGAGTGTCGAATGAAAGGCTACTGTCAACCTGGGTTCCCAGGTCCCTAATAACTTCTTCTGTGTTCAGGGGATTGCCACCTATATGGTAGCTAGGGGTAACCTTATTTTTCCCGAAGGGTATGACTATACATTTCCTGGCATTTAACTTTAGGCCATGGCTCTGGCACCAGTTATCCGTTTCTGTGAGACCCTTCTGAAGGATATCTGTGTTGGATGTGTTTTCAACTACGGCGCCCAGTTTTCAGTCATCTGCAAACTTTGTCAGCCATAACCCTCCTGTGTTTGCTTGTACTTCAGAAAAGTAGATGCCAAACAAGAGTGGGCCCAGGACTGAGCCCTATGGGACACCACTTGTGACAGGCTTTGAGTCTGACATGGCGCCAGCAACTCTGACCCTGTGGGTTCTGTCACTCAGCCAGTTTGCAACCCATCTTGTAATGTATGGGTTTACATTTAAGTTGATGAGTTTTTCAATGATACCCAATGAGGTATTGTATCAAAAGCCTTTGCCAGGTCTAGGTAGGCTGTATGGACTGCCTTTCCCTCGTCAATGGCCTTGGTGACTGTTTCGAAAAAGTCAACCAAGTTTAAAAGGCATGATCTGCCTTTGACAAAGCCAAACTGGGTTGGATCCAAAGTCTGCAAGTTCCCTATGTCTTTATTTATGAGATCCATTATGATCCTCTCCATGGCTTTGCAGATAAGGCTTGTCAAGCTAATGGGACGGTAATTTCCAGGGTTGGTGGAGGCACCGCCTTTGTGGAGTGGGACCACAGTCGCTATGCGCCACTCCCTGGGTACGTATCCGGAGGTGAGACTGAGATTAAACAGCTGTCCTAACTGTGGGTTTAATTCCTCGTTGAGTTCATGGAGCACACAGCCGGGGACACCATCAGGTCCCATGGATGCTGTGTTCTTTGCTTTGGAGAGAGCAGTTCTCACCTGGGCGTTAGAGATGTTTGGGGGGCTACAATTATTTGGTATAGATATCTCTCCTTTAGGGAAGAAGTTTTCACTGAACCTGTCAGCCAGTATGTTGGCAATGTCTGTAGGATCAGTAATCTTCACATCATTTTGAACTAATTCTGAGCATATCTGGGAGTTTCCTCCTAGGTTTCTGACATAGCTAAAGAATGCCTTATGGTTGTCTTTAGAGTCTTTAGCTATTTTTTTCTCAAAATTAGCTTTGGATGATTTTATGAGAGCTCTTAGCTTTTACTTATAGTGATCAGCAGTGTCTTACCTTTTAAGGATTTTGCTCTATCTTGTAGTAGCTTTCTCCTTTTGTTGTAGAGTTTGTTTATGGCTGGGGTCCACCAGACTGGACGCTTGCCTTTGGTACAAAGAGTCTTTGTTTTGCTTGGGATTGCCTGATCCATGCAGCCCTGCAGGTGCTGGTAGAAGGCATTTGTAAGTGATTCAGCGGTTTGAGTAATGTTAACCGCCGGCTCAGGGGCCTTAAAGGAGACCACACTAGTCTTTAGAAGTGTGAAGTCGGCTTCGAGAAGTTCTTTACTGTGGTCTTTTCATTTCGGTGGGGGGATGAGGACCTCCAGCGAGATTAGTTTGTGATCAGATCTCACCAGTGAGGGGTATACTTCCGGCATTGAACATTGTGCTCCCATGTTCGTGATGATGAGATCAAGTATGTTTTCTCCTCTTGTGGGGATGGTGACTAGTTGTTCCATGGCATTTGAGTTTATGAATTCCAGGAACTTTTGGGCTAGAGTGTTTGGGCTTGAGTAGTGTTCCCAGTCTATATTAGGGTAGTTGAAGTCACCTAGTATGATGGTGTTCGGAGATACATTTATCCCCTCCAGTGTTTTCAGGAAGGCCATATGAGGTTCCTGAGTTTGCGAGGGTGGCCTGTAACATGCTACAAATTGCAGAGCAATCTTGCCTATGGTTAATTGCACCTGGATGGTTTCCGATGCATCGTGCGATGCCACCAATCTTGAGGTGTGGGTGTCCTTGATGAATATGGATAACCCTCCTCCTTTCTTGGTATTGTCCGGGTTTTGGGGCTGGAACGCATGATATGAGGTAAAACCTGATAGTGCTGGGGTACTCTCAGGAGCCTTGAACCAGGTTTCTGTTACAGCACAGACATCGATGTTCTCCATACTGAGAAGGGCCTCGAGTGCGTGCATCTTGAGGTTGAGACTTCTGGCATTGAGCAGCATTACCCTTAGTTTTTTTTCTTTGTTTTGTTCTAGGGTGGTAGGTTTAGAATTTGAGCCTTGCCTAAAAAGGCACTATGGGGTGGCAAGAGCCTTTGCCAAAATCCGGAATCCCAGGGGTGACAAGTGCAAGCCGTCCCTTGCGAAGCAGCGTGGCTTGTCCAGCATGTCATCCCAGGCAGACAGACATTGGATCCCCTTTGAATGACACCAGAGTTTAAGCCAATTGTTAAAGCTGATCATCTTATCTCTGTATTGTGGCATCATTCTTGGTGAAGGTAGGATACTGCTCAAGGTCAGGGTCATACCTGCTTGGGCTACATAATCAGAGAGCTCCTCTCTGTTAATCTGATTCTGTTAATCTGCTAGTATCTCTGATGGGCAGTAATAAATTACAAATCCGGCGAGCACTCTATCTTTACTAGGATATTGCACCTATCATGCACTTGGGTCCACTGCAACCTGTGTGGGCATATCCATATTCACTAGGCATCTCATTATCTTGTGACAGATATTCTATGATAGCCTAGAATTCTAATTTATCACAAAAAAAACAAACAAAAAAAAAACAGGCTTTCACATTATTGCGAAGTATAGGTCCCTTTCCATGTCCCCAGCAGAGCATACTGTAACCAAAGTAAAATTCAGTAAGCTGCCCATTCCACTTAATGCCATTTTAAAGGGAGACTTTAATTGCCCCTCTGTCAACTGGCAAACCTTTACATCTGCCAGTTGATATGTCCAGAAATTACTTGATTTTTGAGAACATCATCTTCATGCTGTGAGTTTTTTCCATCTCATCGGCATTAGACCCTATGACTTTTTTTTTTTTTCCTGTAAAACTGTTCCTCCTCCTCCTGTTCCACCCTACCTGTCATTAACTGCTCTGTTAGAATTCAGTCTACCATCTGGTACTTTCACTCTGAGAATAAGCCCTCCTACACATAAGAAAATAGAGGGCTTAAAGATTTTTCTAAAGCCAGCGTATTACAAGTGACAGTTGCCTTGAACAAACAGAACTGCCATATTCTATATAACTAATCCAATCACGATGCCAGCTTTGCCTCAACAATACTTAGAGTTCTGCTTTATGAATAGATGTATGTGAGGCTATTTCCACTTGATGCAAGAATAATAATAAATTCAAAAGTCAGCCAGTTTGATGGTATGCCCAGATAAATAAACTCAAAAAAAATAAAAAGAAACTCATCACTCATTGGAAAAACTCCCTCTTCCACACTTTAAAAAAGACCCTCTGGCATACAATTTCAGAGTACAGGGACAGTTACAGGCTTAGAATCGCTTCTAGTATTGAGGATAACAGTAAGGCCTTCCTTAGCCTACATTACACTACATTAAGAGACTCAGAGGTAATACTCAGTCCCACTGCAAGCTTATCTCTACTGGCGTTTCTCCCTCGAGCACAAAAACTATAGCCGATATCCTTGCTGATAAATTTAGCTGTAACCTCTTGCTGAACATACACGCCATCTCCTGAACAGTTCCTACTTATTTGTGCTACCTATTGTCATCCTTGATTAAATGACACTTATCTTTCCCAATAGTAAAAACACTAACTCCATTGGTCCTCAAAAATATTTTAGGTCGTCTGTATGAAAGTATCAGACCTTCCTCTCTCCACAGGCTGTGCATGTGAAACTTCGAGAGTAGTCACAGCAGTCCTGCTCCACAATACCCACACTAACTTTAGGCTTATTGACCTCACTAACATTATTAAAGCTATTTGAATGTAATATCATAGATCTACTTAAGAACAACATAGGTGACCTCCAAACCTGGGTGCCTATCTGTTTGTATTTGTTAAGGGCAGGTCATGCCCACAAAATCTGGTCATTTTTTTGATTGGCCACAGAAGTTTTAGATGAGTGCCAGAGTGTCCTTGCCGAAACTTTTGAAATCATTCCTCATGTGGGTATCACAAGTAGACTCTCTGTCCCCAGCATCAATCCTTAATTATATCTGTTGAGTAGCTAATTAGCATTCTGATAGAACTCGCATAGTTCAAGTTGGGACATCTTCTCTAGGCATAGAAATACTACTCATAGCATTTTATGGGGTTCAGTTTTGTGTCATCTCATGTTTGATATTTGCTTCTCATGGGTAAAATTAAACATCCATTGTTAATGGTTAACCAGGTTTGTGGTAACTGCAAATTGGATGCTGTGGCAACAGATGTATGCGTGGCACTTAGCATCCTAGTTACATAACCGAGTTGAGGGCACATTAGGTATACCACAGGTATCAGCTTCAAGATAGCTTAACCAATTCATTGAAATTATGTGAATGTACGTGTCCAGTTTTCTAGGACAGCAGACGAGAGACCACCACTGTGCATTACTTCTGTGACACTGCTTGCTACCTCGAGGTACTAAGCACCATAGAACGTACACATGTAACAATACAAGCACCATCTGGTTCACAGTCACAATGGTATAGCCACAGGAAAGGCTTGCATTCTATTAACTGTCACAGTGTGCAATGCACAGGCCATTACCACCAATGTATATTCACAGCACTCAAGCAGTTCTCATGGTTTACATGTACAATATGTGTCTGCTATAGTATGGCATCCAGCAAGGTAACTTTCCACAGGACTGCTTAAGTGGTAAATGGTGGGCATTCTGGGCCAAATGTGTGTCATTATACATACAGTTTTATATGTATTCACTAACTGCTCAACAAATGTTTGGGGTATGTTGCATGTAATGCTGACTACCCCCCCCCCCCCGAGTCCTTACTAATGACACCCATTATATTTCTGTGTGCAGCTGAACTCCAGTACTGCAAGGCACATATGTATTCTGCCATCTGAAGGCAGGCTTTCACTACCCATTTGTATGGGATTGGCCATTGAATATCCCCTGGAACAGCCTCCAAGCTGCTTGTAGCTTTTGCCATGCCATGTAATATGATGATGTCAAAACAAACAGGACTGTACAAGCAAC
Source organism: Protopterus annectens (assembly GCF_019279795.1). Lineage (NCBI taxonomy): Eukaryota > Metazoa > Chordata > Ceratodontiformes > Protopteridae > Protopterus > Protopterus annectens. The sequence goes on from NC_056743.1 coordinate 206,352,876, forward strand.
ACCACCTCCAGGCACAGAAGCTGCAGAACATCATTTGCAGAGGACCCTGAAGTAGAAAAGTAGAAAACACGTGCTTGATTGTGTGCAATGATTGGAATAACACATGGTCACAAAGGCAAACTGAATGTTTACTCCAGACTTGTAGGCCATAATGAGTACACAGTGACAGTGCAGGTTCATAGAGAACAGATGAAGCATGCAATGTTACTAACGAGCTATGCTGGGCAGTCCATGGGCAGGCCACACTATTGATCAGTCATCAGCACATATGCTAAACAGGATGCAGAGTGCAGTAACTCACAGACAGCATCATATACACAGGTGCCAAGAACACAGTGATGCACACCAAGACAATCTAGGTAGGGGATCATGTCACATTAGGTAAAAACAGGGGTCTCGCTATGAAGACTCTACTCTTTGTCAGGGATCACAACCTGATGTGAAAGGGATGGGATACCACTGCATTACTTTTATCCTAATGTTGATCTGTTATCATTGGATGATTAGGCTCAAACCCTCCCATGGCAGGAAAATTGTGCCACTGTGGTACCATGAAAAGGATGGAGTGTGTTGGTGAGGTGTCCTGGCAATGGAGGTCAGGTGTTCTGATGAGCACCCATGATGAGCAGTGGCAGAGAGTCATACAGTTTCTGACTCCACTGGAGAGAATACACTATGCTTGGACCTTCATATATAGCCATCCCAAGTACACACCCTAGCCTAACCATGGGCGGCAATCCTAGTGTAGGCAATGTTGATGGCACATGGATGCAAAGTAGATGGTGAGTGCTACCACAGAACTCCAAAGACCAATCACAACTGTGCCTTTCAACTCCATGTTCTCACTGAGCTGCAGCCAGTGCTGGATGGCATCCACCCAAATGCCATGCAACATAAGAGTTAGAGACAAGTTGGAATAATGATTAAGGTCTTTGCCTTCCATGCACAAGGTACAGGGTTCAGTTCTGACCTCCGGCCAATGCCTGTTCGGAGTTAGTATGTTTTTTAGAGGTGGGATAAACCCAGCAGTGTTTTTCCATCTCACACTCACCAGAAAAGAATGGAGCTGTGGGCAGCAGCACAGACTGTACAGATTGGTGCCCTATAGGAGGAAGAGTTGTATAAACCAACTGCTTTGGGCATCAACTGTGGTGCCCAGTATCCTCATGATATGAGAACTCTGATCACAGACTGCATGCCATGGCAGGGCTAGCCACTCACCTGTGTAAAATATGACTCTAGGTGATTCATTCATGTTGGCTAATGTTGCCAAATGGGCATTATTTGCCAGTGATAAATGGGTTGAGGACCCTACCTATTCCAACCTATGCCAAGGACCCATGCTAATGGTGAGAAGTGTCTTTGTGCCCCACTAGCCAGTGTGGGCCCACATAAAGCCCAGCAGCCCTAGATCAGTAAGCTACTCTCCAGCCAGTGCCCAGTTGCCTGTCTTGGTTTACCTAGGATAGCTCTGTTGAGCAAAAGCTAGACATAAAACCAATTAACCTGCCAAACATGAACTAAGAATTGCTACACTCCATGTAGGTTCACTGACAGGATGCAGCTTGGAAGTAAATGACATGGTGGTGAGAAGGAGGTTGGACATCATCTGTATCAAAGAAACAAGGTGGAAGGGCAGTGCCAAAAAGCCACTTGACTTGGAATCCTGAGTTTACTACTCAGGATGAGGACAGGCTAGAAATGGTGTGGGAATTGTAGTGAAAGAGAGGCTTCAGAAGACAATGAGGAATGTCATCAGAATTAGTGACAGACTCATGGCAATCAGACTGCAGCCTGCTGGTAGGACAGTATTCATAAGCTCAGCATATGCTCCACAGCAGGGTTGTGATAGTGAGGAAAAGAGTGCATTTATACAGCAGTTGCAAGACCTACAAAATAAAGCAGGACAGTGTGAATTGGTGTTAATAAGGTTAATAATGTGTGACTTGAACACACATATCGGGACACGCAGAACAGGATATGATGACTGCCTGGTTCCACATGGGTGAGGTAACTGGAATATAGAAGGAGAGACCATTCAAGACTTGTATCTGGCAAATTGCTTGATAGTAGCCAACACATGGTTAAGAAAGATAGACGGTTACAAGATCACATACAAGAGTGGCCAACATGCAACTCTGGTAGAAATCCTAATAAGGAAAGAGCACTGGGGTAGAATCAATGATTGCTAAGTCATCCCCAGTGAAGCAGTAGACCCAGACATAAAACACTGTTTGCCAAAATCAGCTGTAATCAGTGGTTAGAGAAGGCTCTAAGGTCAACAGAGACCAGACTGAAGACCTGGAATTTGGAGAGAAAGCACAGCAGTTCAAATAATTTCTCAGGGCTCTAGCACCTCAAAAAGAGGAAATGGGTGGAGGTGAAGAAGAATGGCAGTGTATCAAACAGCATGTGTGAGGACTACAAAACAGATATGCAGCTGAGCCAGGTATGGCTATAAGGTACATAAGAAAAGCTAGTGGTGGAATGCAGAAGTCCAGGATGTCATCAAAGGAAAGGAGGAGTGTAGAATAAAGTGGGAGATAGAAAAGACGGACCAGGCTAGGAGGAATACTGGTTGGCTAACAAAGGCTGAGAGCGCAGTTGAAATAACAAAGAACAAGACATCAGAGGCACTCTACCAGCTTCTGTAAAGTAAGTCAGTAGGTGGCACAAAGAAACTATATCTGGTTGCAAGACAAAGACAGAAAGATAAAGAAGCTAGTCAGACGATCTTCATAAGAGATGCCAGCAACAACCTGCTCACTAGTTCGCAGGACATCAAAGACAGATGAAAAGAGTACCTCTAGCAGTTTTGGAATAAAGAAAACCCACAGAAGCTGTCTGCCCCAGACTATGATGAGAGAAGAGGAGTTGCTCATTATAGAAGAAAAAAGAAAAGCACTAAGGAAAAATGAAGTCAAGGAAAGCAGCAGGCTCAGATGAGGTCACAGCAAATATCATAAAGATACTGGGTTAGACAAGGGAAAAATGGCCCCTGAGGGTACTCATAGCAGTGTGGAGAGAGAGGCATATCCCAGATGACTGGAGATCAAGCATACTAGCGCCATTGTATTCAAGAGCAAGGGGGGCATTCACAACTGTGGGCAGTACAGATGTCAGATGGCATGAAGGTTCTGCAGATAGTGACTGATAAACAAATATGCAGAGTAGTAGAAAGTAAGGCTGTAGATGAGATGTTTGGATTCAGTCAGGATACAGCATGACTGACTCCATGTTTGCAGTGAAATAGATGGTCAAAAAGAAGCTATAGATGAGGAAAAAGTCCAACTTAGGCAGTCCTAGTCTTGGAATAAGCATATGACAGCGTCCCAAGAAAGCTGATTTGTGCAGTCATATGGTGGTTCAAAGTCACATAAACATTGGTAGAATTAATGCAGGCTATATGTACAAGGACCCAATGGCTCAAGTGCAAACAGTTCTCAGTCTCACAGATGGGCTCCCACTGAGAGTGGGTGTGCACTAGGGTTCAGCTCTGTGCCCACTGCTGTTCATACTGGTGATGGACTACATTAGCAAATAGGTCAGTGAGGACAGATCGAAGTTGCTGTATCCATATGATGTGTCATTGCAGGCAGACTCTGACCAAGAACTTCAGCAAAGGATAGGGGAATGGAATGCAAAACTGAAGGCACATGGGATGAAATTGAGTACAGATAAGATAGTTGTAATAGCAGCAAATGGTGAAGTTAAGAAGAAGCTGAAAACTGAGATAGAAGGGAAAACAGTGGAACAATTTAACAGCTTCATTATCTGGGAAGGATGGTTGAGGAGAATAGAAGTCTAAATGAAGAGAACAAAGCTAGACTCTGAAGGGTTGCAGCCAACTGATACAGTGCGTCAGGTGTAGTATGTCGCAGAAGAATGCCAAATAAGATGAAAAGTAAGGTCTACAAAACAACAGCACACCCAGATTTCGGTAGTTTGGGGGCACGTGCAGAAAAGCAGATGACAATCTGGAAAAGAAGATTTGCAGCAGGACGAAGGCAAGAGGAAACAAAGGGCATCCAGCAGTGGATGTGGTGGTATGAGATAAGACCTGTGACAGGCATGAGTGTTGAAGAAGGCAGGACAGTGGCATTGAACAGAGAGAGAGAGAGTGACAGTTGATATGACACCCCAAACACATGTAGACAATGGTAAAAAGGGGGTTCATGATGAAAAGAGTTAGTTTTATGCTTGACAATGTAACAACAAATTGAGCCTGTCTGGCATTTAGTGATCCTACATACTATCCACATGTTATGGGCCAGCTGTGTCTCACAACAGTATTGGACATACTCCTGCAAGGCTGCACTGTAGTTTGTATGCCCTCATTTGATGCAGCGTGCTGCTTTGCTGTGGCAGCCATGTAAAGAACACTGCCAGTGGACACAGCCACAGGAGGACCTTCCCTTGTGAGAGGTGGGAAGTGCTCTACGTACACGGTCGTGGGTTGATCTGTGGATGTGACTGTATATTTACAGACTACAGAGGGTTTGTGATTATCCAGGCTGGAGACAGTACTGCCATAGCTATGAAATTGCTGTAACCATTTTGGCACCATCATTAGCAACCCCAGCATAGGTGCTGGGATCAGCTTTTTGTCCTCCTAAAGCTTCTACATATATCACCATTGTGCCATTCATCCTTGTGGAAGCATAACACTAACACCACAAGGAACAAAATTACATGGGGTACTTGCACAATGTGGTATGCATGCCAAAGATGGTGCAACAGCAGATACACGTTACAAACATACCACATTCCTCCATAGCTTTTGATGGGATAACTCACGTGGTCTACCTTTCAACCATTTATTTGTCTTGAAGTCTTCATCTTAGCATGACTGATCATATTTGTGACATGCTTACAACACTACTGCTGTGTGCAGTTATGCCCACTCATGACACTGATGCTTCACTCTTGTTATATCTACTAATGTACAAGCTTGTCAGCACCTTCATTTCCCAACAGTTGGCCATGGGTCTTCAGTGGGATTTCAATTGCAGCAGAGCTTAAGTTACCCATTGTCTACTTGCCATCACACTCTGTAGACATGCTTACATCTGTGCAAACAAGAGAACATAGATATACACCCCGTAGAGGTGATAATGATTAAGACTGGAGCAACTGAATTCTCAGTAACCAATGTATGTAGTAGTATAACAGATGGGACTTTAATCTACAGATTCTAATGGTGTACATGACAGAAATAGAAGCAAACACACTGCAGGGTCCAGCTCCTCTGTTAGCTACTGGATGTATGTATAGGAGATATACAAATCCCACATGATGGGCCAACATGTTGCCCCATAACTCCATAGGGCATATGTAAAATATAAAGGGGAAGGGGACATTCCAACAATGTACACATATGGTAAGATACACATTGCAGACAGGTTTGAGAGAGACTGTAGTACCATGCAGTTATATTATTACTACTATATTATTCAGAGGGCAGAATTCAGACAATTGGGTCATTTGCTATACCAGAGTAATGGGTTTACCAGTTTGACCTTTAGCAGGACACATTTATGAGGGCTGTATTATACATCTGACCATAGAACTGATTCATTATCTGTACTGCAGAGACTTTTTATAACCAGTAGACTTACAGCAGAATCATGTACTAGATAGCATTTCTGAGATGTATCAGAGTTAATCCTGGGGCGGGTGATGTACACATGCTATTAAGGTACGCAGTGATGAGTTGCCGTACCCATGATACACAAATCAGGTTGTATGTATGCTTCATTGGCTGCCATTTTGTATTATCACACTGCAATGACTATTGCTTCTAAAACCCAATGGAAAGCACCTGCCTGGTGCATGGAGTCAAAACCCAATGCTGTACCTTCTTCACCACTAGTTTAAGGAGTGACTGCTGAGACCTTTTTTTCCAGGAAAGTGATGTCTGGCATGACTTTGCTGACATTTTCACCAGAGCCACAGGTATTACCAGGACAAACGAACAGCACAGTACAAGCATTGTCATCAGTCTGATTACCTCCAGTGGAAAGTAGAAGGTAGCAGATGGTAGGCAATAAACACCCAAAATGGTATTTCTAAGTTTTTGTCATTGTACTTTTTTGAGGAAGGTTGTTGTCAGTATTCTGTAGAGTTGCTCTCGATGACTTTTTCTTTTGGCTTGATTTTTGGCTTAACTGCCTATAAATGATCAGTCCCCTTTTTCCGTCAGTTATGCCATTAACTTTCCTTCATTAGGTGAGAGTCAACTGAGAGGGGTTATCATTCAGACAGCCATCGGGGTGATTTGAAGATTTTTCTTGATTTTCTCCTTAGTCTTAACTGCATTCACCCAGTAAGATGTTGGGAAAGGATGTACAGTGGAATCTCCATGGATTGTCCTCTCACTTCTGCAAGGGGTATTCCCGCCACAAAGCCTTACCCCTCTCTACATGGCAGAAGAGTCTGTCTCCCCTCTCTACCACAAAGCCACACTGCCCAGTGCATCTCTGAATATGTGCAAAAAAACTATCCCAAGGGAGGGGATTAGACCTTGCCCCTTAACTGTCCTCTCCATGCCTGGCACCGCTTGTGACAGGGCAAGTAAATGATCCCCGATCATTTGGGTTGCATTCGGGGCTTCCCCACTCTGCACCAGCGAACCAGGTAGTTCTTGACACATAGAGGTATGCCTGTCTTATGTGATTACTTGTGACTGACTACTGTGAGGGGATTTTGTGTGTGGATTTGGTGGTGACATGGTTATGTCACTGTCCTGTGCATATGTGATCCTGATGCCTGCAGGTATAGAGCAAAATAGAAGAACTAATTGCAGGCCAGATCCTGAGAAGCAAGTCAGTGTCCTTGGCAAACAAGATTCATGCTAGATGTTGCAGTGATCTCTCGACTTGATCTAACCTTCCTTTGGTAGATGCACAGGACTTCATTCTGCACCTCAGCATAATCCCAGTCTGAATCCTGAGAAACAATTCACAATCAACCAGGATACTGGAGGTTTTAAAAGTTAGCTAGAAAGGGGAATTAATGCAGTGTGAACCTACTCGGTAGGTAGAAAGATATAAAAGGGAAAGTGAAGTATAGTGTTATCATTCTAAGGAGGGAACCTTCCTAATATGATTAATCCAATTACAGTCAAAGAATAAATCATATTTTTTCTGTGAACTGGTCCTAAGAACTTTTTTTTAACTCCAAGGGAAAAAAACATAATGAAAACAAAAATAAAATAAAACAACCTGTGCTGTGCCTCCCTGACAGCATATATTAACTCTCATGTATTTAACTGCAATCATGTAAATGAGCAAATGAGATAAAACTGTGTGGAGATAAGTTTACATAAGGAGTGGACAGCTCTAGAGCCATAGGGTTTAAGGTCACATTAGAGACAGGATGAGGAAAATTAAAAGTGGTTACGGGGCAGTATTACCTGGTAACCCACTCAGGATAAATATTGTTCTACTTAACTTGAATAAAAATACTTCTCAGCCTTTCCAATAATTCAAATTAATTCCACTGCTGTCAAAGAATGAATCATAGTTTTTGTGACTGGTCTTAAGAACTTTTTTGTTAACTCCAAAAAAAATAACATAATTAATACAAAAATAAAATAAAACAAACTGTGATAACATAAAAAGAAACATTGTAATTAAGTAATCTATAAATTCAAATTATCACAGAGCAGCTTTACCTGACAGGTTAAACCATATCTTGTTCATAGATTAGCACTAGGCTAACTGCCCTTGTGGGCCATTTTTAACAGTAGCCAACTATCCTATGTGAGGATCAAACCTTGCACCTTGTGTTAAGGTGAATACCTTAACCATTATGTCAACCTCCCACTATTCTATTTACTTTAAATAAAAAGGCTATGGAGAATATGTTAAAGTAAACAAACTGCAGTAAAATAATAAATAATTTCAAAATGCTCTCACAGACTAATCCTAAACATTTCTGTTTACCTTACATAAAAATGTTACTTTTCAGCTCCTTCTACACCTAATTCCTTTAGTGCCAAAGAATGCAACACAAATGTTTTCTACATGGGCCTACCTAGGAACATTTTTATGCTTACAGAAAAAAAAATAAAGGAAAATATTTCAAGTAAAACTGCAACAAAGCAGGAGCAAATGAAAAAAAAAACAAGAATTCTGATGTGTGACTGACATTCATATTGATGACACACATGCATTGTCAATCCTAGCCAAGCAAATATCTCACATCAGTGGCAGGTATCCATGGTGAAATTAATCTGTGATTATTCTGTCACTGAAAACATAGCAGATCTAGCAGTGCTTGAGTGTGACGTCTTCCTCGAGTTCATTTGTGCAATTTTGCATCACTACATGTTGTCAAAGTACACAGTTACTCTTATGTACAATCATTACATGTTTTTAGTGCAATGACAATAGTATCTCCAAGTATTACACAGATGTCTTTAATGGTAACACCCTGTGACATTACGAGTAATCATTGCCTATGCTTAACATAAATCTTGTAGCAACATCACAGTGAGTTCCACATGTCTTTTGGCTATGTTGCAACATTTTTGCCTCTGTAGAGCAAGATTTCCCTCTCTACTGTACAAAGTCATGGGTCAGACAGTAAAGTAAAGGTGTATATGTTGGTCACTCCTCCCAGCACTACCTGGATTTGTCAGCCAGTTCATGTTGGTAGAGCTGGTGTCATCCACAGATGTCTGCTGAAAACAAGTCAGAAATTCATAGTTTCCTCTTCATCTACCACCTACCAGACAGTGTGAGGAAGTATCATCAAGAGTTTACCAACTTCTTTGTCTCCTCATCTATGATCTTATCTGGGTTGCCTAGTCTTGGTAATTTTGATGTTGTGGCTGTGTGGAGTTAGTGGCTTCTGTAAAACAATTCTTTGAATTAAAAAAAGGGATTTGGGTTTGTTTAGGTTACTCTCCCTGTTACACATATACTTGGGCATTTTCTTCACTTAGTGATCCAGTTAGGAGTGGTGACTAGTGGTTTGGTGCCGGTGCTTGTCACCGGATGTGATTACTATTATATTGATTTATGTAAGGCCAATTATAGGCGGTATGCCCGATCTATGTATGGTAGAATGCAGAAGCCTTGTCTGGTCACCCCCGACCTTTGGTCTGTGTGTGCAGTTGTTTTAACTTGGTGTTAAATGCTTATCTTTTTCAATCTGGCCAATAATTTTTTTCCTGATTCTCTTGCTCAGTCCTTAAAAAGATAGCACATTTCTAATTGTGTACACTTCTGCTGCTTGTATATGATCAAAGGAAAGAGTTGTCACAATTATGTATTTCAACTTGTTGCTCTCAAAAAACCCATACAGTTCCTCCCTGACAAGATATATTAACTCATTTATTTAACTGCAGTCATGTAAATGAAATGTCCCTATGTGAAAGTAATGCTACATTGCCACTTTATGACTGTATATACCTTTGATAAGTTGGCTGTGATTAATGGAAAAAAAAACCCACAATGGCTGCAGTGCTATGTCTAAGCAATATAAACTGTCTAATATTATTTTATAGGAATCCTGGTTATGTGGGCCCCATCCAGTAAAGGGACATATGCTGTACAATTATTGGACTCTAGTATTGTTACCTCCAGTATCCTTGATTCATCAGTTATACAATACCTCTTTCCCTCTTCAAGATTTAACTGTTATCTACCTACTGGCTCATGTTTCACACTTCTTACCTGGACTTCATTTATTTATAACATCTGTACTGTAACTTTCCTAACCCATGTCTTATAAGTCGTATATAATGTCTGCTTGTCACATATATTGCACCTGAACTATTTGCATACTAAATGCTTTGTGCATGGGATTTAATATCATGTTTAATGTCATCACAGAACCAATACATATATTTATCTTTGTAAAGTGTAACTACAGAACAAATACTTGTTTTAACTAGATGTCTTAAGATCTATCTATGTAATGTACCTCTGTAAACAAAAAAAATATTTTGCCATGAGTATCTTTAATGTATCTGCTGGAGCTTTTCTCCCTCGGTCTTCATTGAAAATGAGCTTTGCCTATAAAGACTTTCCTGGACAACAAAGATAGATGAGTAGATGAAATGTTTCATGTGGAGATCAAGCTTCCACACTGTCAATGAAGTGGACTTCATCTCTTGCCTTCTTTAATACAGCCAACTTTGAAGAAGTATAACCTCATAGTAGATTTTAAACTGTGGATGGGCTGTACCTGTCCCCACCAGGCTTTCAGATATTGGCTAAAATGTTATCCACCCTGTTAAAGCCTTTTTTAGGCAATGGTAAAAAGACAAAGCTACTAACGTAGTGAAAAAGTCTCCAAACAACCTTAAGATGTTACTGCTCAGTGCTAGGAGGCTGTCTTAGCTACCAGAAGTAAACCAAAAGCAAAAACTAAAAACAAACCTCCATGCCCTGGTGGAATTCTCACCCAAACAGGGTATATAATAAAGGAAGAAAACTCTTGGCCAAAATCTGGAAGAGCAACTCCCTTAGACAAGTGCTCTCTTATACCTTATACCTGCTCTCTTATCCCTTGGTTGACCTGAAGTCCCCCTCGTCTGCTAGCCTTACTATAGCTGTGACGTCCTACTTGCCTTGCCTTATCTGTCTCTTTACTGTGTCTCCATTACTTTCTGGCTGTTGCACTCCTTTCTCTGTCCTTCCTACCTTATGATACACTACACGACTGTATCTTGATTATTTGTACTTGCTTACTTTCAAATACCCCTCTCAGTGTCCCTCTGTAAACTGTATATTGTCTTACTTATACCTTATACCTGCTATGTTCTTGTATACTTCCTGTACCTTTTCATGTTTCTTTACCTGCACTTCCAGTTAACATCTCTATACTCTCTCACACTTACTTTCTAAACTATGTAGTATATGAAACTAGTAGTGTTTCAGCTTCCCTGCTGAGCTGATTGATTACGCTCTCTTCTCTAACTGTTTCTCGTTAACAAACCTCTACTAAAATATCAGTCCGGAACGCTACCTGATGACATTAGTAACCACAATCTAACCTATATTATAAGACAAAAGAATGCCTCTACCAATTCTCCTATCTATAGGACCCTACGTGATCTCAAATGTTTCAACCCTATCCAATTTAAAACTGAACTAAATGCCTGTAACTGGAACCCACTAAAAACACTTCCTCTTGAAGAAGTCGTTCAATACTTTAACACCACATTCCTAACAATCCTAGATAATCATGCACCAAAACGTTCCATCCGAATTAAATCTAAACCTGCCCCCTGGCTATCTAAAGATACAAGACAAAAAATGTTACTCAGAAACAAATCTTGGATAAAATGGCGAACTAGCAAATCTCCCATAGACCAACAGACCTTCAGGCACCTAAGAAACAGTACCAAAAAAGCTATCCTCTCTGACAAAAGGAGCTATTATAGTAATCTCCAGCAAGTGAATCACAATAACCCTCAAAAATTCTGGTCAACCCTAAACAGACTTCTTCACCCTGGACAGACTACCACTCCTTCCCCTTCCGGGTCTGAAAATAATTCCTCCCTTGATACTGCCAATACTTTCCACTCATTCTTTATTGATACTATTAATTCCTTGGCCTCCCATCTCTCCAGTGACAACACTAGCATCCCTGACCTTGCATCCTCCAAACTACCAGCCTTTAGGTTACAACCCATCTCCACTACCTTTATACAGAAATGTATCCACAAACTTAAACCATGCACCCCCTCGGCTGACCAGCTTCCATCTGAATTCCTTCAAAAAGCAGCCTCTGAAATAGCCTATCCCATATCCATTCTTATTAATAGAACTATAAATGAAGAAACCATACCTGATATCTGGAAAATCTCTCACATCATACCCTTACATAAAGGAGGTAACTCCTATGAATATTCTAATTACAGGCCCATAGCTCTCCTGTCCCCACTCGCAAAAATCATGGAAAAAATGTGTTCACCATCAGTTAATGAACCACTTAATAAAAAACAACATTCTTGCTAACTGTCAACATGGCTTTAGGCCTTTTCATAGCACGACCACTGCTCTCCTCTCCTTTACAGACTTTATTAACAAGAATCGCAATAATAACATCCTGTCTTCAGCTCTCTTTATTGACCTGTCCAAAGCTTTTGACATGGTTAACCACCCTCTCCTCTTAAAAATTCTCGAATCTCTTTCCTTAGAATCTAAGGCTATCCACTGGTTTAGTTCCTATCTCACTAGCAGGAAACAGGCTGTCCTCTGGGATAGCAAACTCTCAACTCTTCTCCCAATTTCACTTGGGGTCCCCCAAGGCTCTATTCTTGGACCTCTTCTTTTCTCCCTCTTTATAAATGACTTACAAGTAGCTATTCCCCAGGCTACATGCATACAATACGCTGACGACTCCACACTAATTTGTTCTGCTAAATCCATTTCTGAACTTCATACTAATACTCAAGCTGTATTTTCCAAAGTTGAAACTTGGTTCCTAAAATGTTGCCTACTCCTTAACGCAAAAAAACTAAACTCCTACTCTTTAAGCCTACTACCAGATCCCCCACATTAGACTTCACTATCTTATCTAATAATGGAACCCTTATATCACCTGACTCTACTACTAAACTGCTAGGTGTCACAATTGACAACAGTCTTTCCTTTGACTGTCATATCAACAATACCATTAAATCTGTAAACAGGAAACTTGGCTCTCTCTATAGAATTAAGACTTTCTTAACCTCCCCAGCCAAAGCTACTCTTACCCACTCTCATCTTATTTCCACTCTTCTCCATGCCTCACCAATCTATACTAACCTTAAGAAAAACAATCTCTCTAAACTGTCTACCACTTACAATAATATAGCTAGATTTGTTACTGGTAAGCAATTCAGAACTCATCACTGTCTGAACCTGCAGGAACTTAACTGGCTTGAACTGACAAACATGTTGCTTCTTTCCCGACTTACGTTTGTCCAAAGAGCTTTCTACCAACCTCATAACACACCTGTACTTTCTAACCTCTTAACCCCTTACTCTAATCTGAACTCACTTCGCTCTTCAAGCAAACTGCTAGTTACCTTAACCAAATCTAATAACCTAGCTGGTGATTCCCTTTTCTCGAATACCATTGGTAAACACTGGAATCAACTTCCTACCGAACTTACTTCCATTGCATCTACTGTTCTGTTTAAACAAAAACTCAGAATCTACCTTAAAAGCCACTGGATGTGTCCCTGCTCTAATCCTGATTAAAAATTTAACTTCCATAGTTATCTCTCTTATCTCTCTCCCTCTCCTTTTGTGCCTCCTGCTTTCTCCCATAGCTTACTTTCTCCCCCATACATGGACTTCTCCCATATATCCTTCCTCCATATGTCTATGTCCTTTTCCAGACAGTATATATCTTTAATAAATCTGCTCTCTCTTTCTATTATTGTTTCTTTTTTCCTTGGTTTTACGCTTTCTCTTCTTGGTTTTAAAATATTAAATAATGTTTAATATGTTGTTCATTACCTTGTCTAGGAAGTTAAAGTCCTATTTTTTTAACCATGTTCATTGTCTGCGTCCTGCCAGATTTTAATCTGTTAATTTTGCTTATGTTGTATCTCTTTTGTCTATATGTGGAGCTTTTCTCCCCGGGCCTCTGCTGAAAATGGAAATATATCCAGTTAGACTAGCCCGGTTAACAAATGTAAAATAAAATAAAATAAATTATACAACTTAATAAGAGGTCTAATTAAGTCCATCAAGGCCAACTACAAGGTCAGGATAGCCTTTGCAAGCGAAGGACAATCACAAGACCTTCTTAAGCTATGTCCAGAACTTTAAAGAAAATGTACAGCAGTGTGCTGACCTGGTGGTGAGCAGTACCATCTTCGCCAATCAGTGTGACATAAATCTACTGGCTGATAAATTCAGCTCAAACTTCACCCCCAACAAACCCCTCAGCTCCACCAGATGAAATCCCCCCAACTATTAGCAGGAACCATGTGCAGACGGCCAAGAATGCCACCTCTACGGGTCCCAAAATATCTCTTGTTGCCTCCTGAACAACCTAAAACAGACCTGTCATGTTCATTGAGGCACTCTTTAACTACAGCCTTAAAACTGGCTATGATCCAAATGAAAGGAAGACCACAGTAGTCATTCTCCTCCACAAGGGTAGACAATTAACTGCCTCATTGAACTACAGACCCATCAGCCTGACAAGGCAAACATGCAAAAGCATGAAATTAATTATCATAATGATAAACAATGATATTGGCAACCTACTGGACCCATCCCAATAGGCATAAATCCCCACATAACTCACTGGATTGCTGGTTGGCTCACAGACAGGACCCAGGACGTCAGGCTGGGTGAAATCACTTTGACCAAGAGATCAGTCACTAGTGGAGCACCCCAGGGCTCTCTGCTGGACCTGCTCCTGTTTGACATCTACTTCTTGGAAATGAAGGCTAACATTTAAGGCCTCTGGCTCACCAAGTTCAGAGATGACTATAAAATGGAAATGATTATAGAGTCTCCCCAAGATACCAATATTTTGGAAGACAGTTTGGCACAGACAAATGACTGGTGCCAAAGCCATGGCCTAAACCTCTGCCAAAAAATGTATTATAATGCCCTTTGGGAAACTGTCAACCCAAGTTAATTATTCCATTGATAAAACACTCTTAATAGTCAACCAGATAATATGAGATCTGAGAACATATGTTGACAATAATCTGACCTTTGACCAACACATACTTAAGATAGTAAGAAATCATTCTATTTCACCCAACTTAAAGGTAAGGTTATGGCATCCTCGGCCAATGGAGTTATAGTACCACTCTACTTAGCCCTTATCAGAGCTATCATTGAGTACAATGCCCTCTTTGGCATGAACCTAACCAGAAACTTGCAACAACTGGAATGCCTACAAAGGTTTCTCACCAAGAGAATTCAGGGTATGAATACCCTCTCGTACACTAATTGCCTAAAACCTCTGTCTCTCTATTCAGTCTCTTACATGCTGCTGAGAAGGGGACCTTTGCCTGGCTTACAGGGCTTCCTCAGACTCTGTCCTGATGGATCTGTTACACATGAACAGAATGTGCTGGAGAAACAGATGTGTCCCAAAGGATCCCTCTACTATGGAATTGGCTCCCCATCATGTACAACAGAGTTAATTCCTGACCCTATTCAAATGAAAACTTGGCTATTGTATGGGATTGTGTATATCCCTTTTGGACCAAGGCTATCAGTAAATGTATTATCCTACCCCCCCCCTCCCACATATCTGTTGGTTACCTCTGAATTAACATGTTCTACTTTCATACAAATGCTCATGATAATCGGGCCCCAAATCCTTTGGAGTGCAGGGCTATGTTAATAAGGACCCCTGTGGTCATTAGCCTAGTAACTTATGAACATGAATCAAACAATATGTTTCTAATGCATTAATTAAACACATGGTTAACAGGGAAAAAAAGCACAAACCGGAACAAAAAAGCGTATGAGCAGCTCATTTACTGTCTGTTGAAATAGTTTACAGAAGGAAAATTAAATGCGCTGACGGTGGACTAAGATGGGCATTATCTTTGTTATCCTCTACTCTGCTTTATTACACAGTGGTAGAAAATGGCATAGTGAAAATCCAGTCCCTAAGTTCATTTCCAGGACAGCTAAGATTTGGCAAGGAGTTTGCAAGCAAGGGTGAGGTCCTGGATTTCCCTTGGGCTATGACTGCAGTTTCAGTAAAGGAAGGAAGTACTAGGTTGTGATTTTCAAACCTTTTTTCATTTCAAGTATTTTGCAAAAAGTGATCGTTTTCATTTCTTCCAAAAATCAATAGAAGGCTAACTGTGCCATTTCAAAGGGCTAATCAGAACAGAAAGTAGAAAGCAATTGATCGCAATCTTGGCAGGAAATTAAAGGTGGGGCATTAAAATGTATTGTAGAATGGAGACACTGATTACAAGGAATTGTTCATGTTCTCACTATATACGCAGGAGTACACAAGATGTAAGCAGCCATCATACAAAAAACTATGTATTTAACAATTTGTATGTGTATGAAAAATATCACAATTTTAAGCTGAGATAAGAGCTTACTTTTTCAGTGTACCTGGGCTACAAATGAGTAGTCACACAGCCCAACTTATTATTTAGGACTTCTTGTATATGTATGTCTGTTGTCCTATTAGAAAGTGTTTTGTTACTTGTTATTAAAGACTCAAGAAAATGTTTCTGTCCTTGGGAAATCTCTCTTGTAAGAAAGGAATTTTTAAGGTGCAGCTGTACGCTACTCAACTACTCAAATACTGAAATAAAGACACTACAAGAAATGTATCACATATATTAATATGCCACACTGAAATACAGTGCTGTGAACATTTAACACTCGCTGCTCACCTTTCTAAAGTATTATTCCAGTTCAAGAAAAAAACTGACAATACACTTAGTATGTGATACTTATACTGCGATGCTGCATGAGAAATTAAACAGTAACTAGTGTGAACAAGAAAATGTAGAAATAAGCATTCATGATTATATTATGACTGGAACATTCTACATGGAGATGACATGATAGTGAACATAATATGAGCAAACTAAGCTGTCTTAAAAGTATTCGGTTATAACTGTGTCATACTGAATGCAAAATTATTGTAATGATGCTGGAGGGCAGGCAAAGGTAAAACCTATATGAAAGCAAAAGAAAAGGAAGGGAAAGGCTGTTTTAAGGAATTGGAGAAGTGGAGCATTGTTTTGAAATAGGGAAATGGTTAATACCAATGCTTCAGCATGTTTACCATTTCCCTCCCAACGAGAGGCAAGCAGGCTTCAAGCCTTCATTTGTCTTTCAATCACACAGAGCTCCTCCTGTGCCAGGGTTGAACCAAAGTCGTCTGAGCAAAAGGCAGTGCTCCATGCATCTATGCCATGGAGCTGGGGACTTCTGTTTTTTTCCCATAGTTCTGTGCATCTATCTTAACACTTGTTGAGGGCTGCTAATTTTGTGTTTGTGTGTGTGTGGTTTATTAATACTTAATTACTGCATTGCCTTTTGTCACAAATCATTGCTGAAACTGGATCAATTAGCTTTAGCCCACTTACCAGTTTAAAAAATATTATACACTTGTTGATAAAGCTGGTTAGTGCAGCTAAGGAGAATTTATTTTTCTAATTTCCACTACTTGTGTGTTCAAAATGTAATGCCAACATGAATTGTTTTAATAATTATTAGCTTCAAGTTCATTAAATATTTTTCACCAATTAGAACACTTAGATTTGCTCAGTTTTAGAAATTTCAGCTGGAGTTTACTACAGAAAGATTGAAAACTTTTATCTCAGGTGTATGAAGCAAGTTATCACAATAAAAATGTAGATCTCAAGAGCAGAGCTGGATCATGGTCAAATGGGGCCCAAGGCAAGGTAATGGATTAGCCCCCCCCTCCCCAACAGTCATTCTAGTGTCCCATTACCTGGATATTTCTCTTCAGTTACCATAATTACTATTCAAACCTGTCAGTGTGTATACACATTTCTTCTTTATTTTTACAATGATTACAGATATTTGGATTTAATTTAAAACTTTTATTTCAAGTTTTATAACACAAACAGACATTTGCTAAACAAAACAATAGAGTCTCACAATGAAAGTAGACTTAGAATTAACAATAAACTTCTCTGCCCTTGAAACTCATATTCATTGAATTACATTGAAACCTACTTTCAAAGAAAATGCATCTGGTCAGTGGAAGCTTGTTTAACTTTGGTTTCTTTTCAAACCATAGGCCCCTTGCATACATTTGTAGGGTCATGCATACATGCATGCGTTGTTTGATTCACCTTCTTGATTGCATTAAATTATATTCCTTGTATAATATACCACTACTTGTTAGAGTGTATTTTAAGTTTGTAGTTTTGAACATTTTTCCAGTAAGCAATGAAAAAATGTATGAACCAATAATAACAAAACTGACCATTTCAAAACATTTCAACCATAAAAGATGATACGTTATTTTTGTCATTAAAATATCAGTCAGTATGCATAATTTCTACAGAAGTAAAAGTCATCTGAATAATTGCACATTAAAGAGATCTTTAACTAATGAAGAAGTTACTAGCAAACAGCTTTTAGTGATTCATCTACTAATTCAGTGCCTGCTGCCCTTGAAGAAAAAATTGATAAGCTGGTGGCATTGCAATAGGAATGGATGGCAAACCACCAACAGGGTTCATAGTTACAAGGCAGCTCATCCAAAGGAAGTACCCTCCTTTAAAGTATGGCACAGTATCAGCAATCCATCTATATGCTATGGAAGTAGAACCTACAGCTTTCTACATCAAAAATAAGTATGCTACTTGTGCAACTAACACTGCTTTCAAGTTCCTAGCATAAACAGTGATGGTCATTTTCTAAACAAATTAGCAAGAGGAGCGGTATACCTCTCTTGAACCCCTCTTGAACCTCAGAATTCCTTGAGAATAAACTGAAACGCACAATTCCTTAAAAATGCACTGAAACTCATAGTCTGGTAGTGGGTATACAGGATTCAGGCTCTTGTCTCCTTAACCAAGGTACAAAGCTTGAGCCTCAGTAAATTAACCTGCCAGCCATCCATAACTAGGGCATTTGACACACACCTCAAAAAGCAAAGCACCTTACCATTTGTAGTTTATTCCATGGACAGACAGAAAAACAAGGCAGCAGGAATGGCTGTGTGTTTAAATTCTGCACATGGATTCGGAATGGAACCAATCAATCAACAGCAGGTGTATGCAGATGTGCAATGGGATATAAATCTCCATTGCATGCAGAAGGTCTTCTTAAAGATGAATGCCCTTAAAAATACATGATTTAATTAAAATATTGACAAAGCCAAAAATAATGGGGGGGGGGGGCAAAGGTCCAAAAATAAGGGCACTGTTTAAATATTCCTCCTAAAACTTAGAAAGTTTTATAGACAACAGGTTTTGCATTAGCGTGCATTTTCTGAAGGGTTAGAAGTCTGAAACTCAAACTTCTGTCATTACTTAGTGACTTTAATCCTCAATGATTTTCTTAATAATGTCAGATTTTGAGGAAAAAACCTGGACATTCTGCAAAAATTTGGACAGTTGAGGTATGCACGGCTCTACTCCTGAGATGCTGGAGAGAAAGAAATAGGAAAATGCTGAAAGGAACAAGGAAAAGAGATGCACATTCTAATACAGAAACTAAATTTGCACCTCCACTTACAGATTTATATAAATTTCTGTAACACTTTTATATAGTTTTCTTATCCGATATATTAATTCAGGATCACTGGATTTTTTCCTCTTTTTCTATATTAGCTCAGGATCACTGGATTTTTCCTCTCTTTCTTTTCTTTTCATTGCTTATTAACTACAATAAGCCTTTGTATCCTATTATCCTGAAAGCATAGCTTATTTCTGTAACAGACATGCATGTAGGAGCAACATTGGTACCTGTTTAAGTTTACAATTTTATAAAATAATGCTATGAATACACTGCACTTGGTCTCTTACTGCACTTGGTCTTTCTGCCTACTAAGGTCTTGGTCTTTATGTCTACACCATGTGGGTAAGTCATGGCTGAACATGCTGCTTGGACAAGTTCACCTACCCATTTCATAAATGTAAAATAAATAAAGCTGGTTGCAAAGATGCTCACAAAGAAATGCAGGAAAATATAAATAAGATTAAAAGAAACCATGAGAGATGTCTATATATGTAAAATGAGGTAGGAAAAAGCAAAGTAGCTTCACAATGAAAAAAGTAGTAAGCACTATAAAAAGGGTAATATGTAGCAGTGATGACTGATAAGGTAAGTAGTATGGAGAAATAGCACATCACCCGGTAGTGTGAGGCCCAATGCCACAGCCTTATCAACCATAGAAAGGTCATTATTTCACTATAGCATCCACGTCGAATGGTATTATTGCATTAAGGAAACAGTGTTTTTGAGTTTGCTGTTTTTTTTTTTTTTTTTTTTTTTTTTTTTTATGAAGCTCTTTGCTTGCTTTTCATGTCTTTGAAAAAAAGTTGGCCTATTGCTTTCACATAACATAGAAAGAAGCATGTTTGCTTGCTTTTTCTGTTTTTGAAGAAATGTTGCTGTGTCTCTTTCACCTAACATAGAAAGAAGCATGCACAAAGATGTTATAAAAATAAAAAAAGGAAACATAAATAAGCATCACTAAGAAATCATATTACACTTGTGCATCTTAATAGTGATTATAGTGAGTGTGAGCACTATATTTTGTGACACAATATACATTGCATTTGAAAACCACTGTCAGTGTGAACAGGAAGCAGTGAGACTTCATTGCCATCCAATTTACCACTGTGTATATGACATTTTTTTAAGAAAGAATCAAGAGTTTAAGATTCTTGTCACATTTTGTTATACATTAGGACCAGCAGTCATAGTGACGTTGTGTCACTGGGTTCCTCATAAATAACAGGCTAGTGTCTAGTAAAACTGTTCAAAGCTTATTTTTAGACACTTAATCTGGATAAATCATTTGAAGCTTAGCTGTTATGGTTCCCACTACATGTCACTCCTTCCATAAAGGATTTTGTGGACAGACCTACAATGTATTTATGAATTTCAATCCATTTAACTAGGTTTTCTTTGAAGAGGATTAAAGAGATAACATGTTTAATATGGAGTGAGTTTGCTCGAGAGAAGAGGAATTCTTTGGGACAGAGATCTGTTTCACCATCAGTTTCTGTTTCTGTTGTGATGATGGTTTAGGTTAAATATATGTGTGTGTTTGCAGTATTACTAGTTTTGTGAACATGTAGAAGGTCAGGTAGGACAGGAACATTTTGAGCCCTGTAAGCTTGGCAGAGGTCACCTTGTATTACTCTTTATCGAATGGAGAAGAGCAACAAAGCTGCAAGTCATTCTACATAAGTCATTAAGCTCAGGCCCTTAATTTTCTTAGTCAGGAATCATTAAGGTTTTTCAAGTTGGATCATGTTTCTGGACAGGTACATGCTGAAAATATATTTTACTATAGACCTAGCAAGGGAGGAGACGAGAGAGGTGATTTATGAACCTAGACCTAGAATACATAACTGTAGTAATCAGCTGGAATAGATGGATGACATTTCTAGTCACCTTAGATACACAATGGGTGAAGGGCAGTTTATTGTTTATAAAAGTGCCCAGGCATGTAACTGCTGGGACAATTCCGAATGGGGTGTTTTTATATGGTATGAACATCACCCCATCTCTTAACTACAATATTAACATGTTCTGCCCTACCTCGTTTCTTCTATCATCTCCATTTCTTTGTATTTCTAAGCACTAATTACATGATCAGTTATCTATCTGGCAAACACTAATATACATCTTCAAATACTCAGTGCTCAATATCTATGTATGTATAATTTTATTTTATACTGTAATGGCTGCCTGTACTTTCATATAAATGTAATCTAATTAGCAGATCTATGTAATTGTTAATATTTATTATGTAATGCTAGAAGTCTAAATCTCAAAATGCACTCACTGGAGGCACTCCTTAAAATGGAGAACATCAATATCTGTGCAGTGACTGAGACTTGGTTCAAGGCTCTAGAGAGCACCCCTGCATTACCAGGCTATAACTCATACCACACTTTTCGGCCATCTAACCTGGACCAGAACACAAAAGACAGAGGTGTGTCCATATTCATTAAGGATATCCACACCTCCAGGCTAGTTGCGCAGCATAATGCAGCCGAGGTTATCCAAGTGCAACTAACTCTGGGCAAAACTGCAATCCAAATTGTAGCTTGCTACAGATCCCCCACCATGCCCCAGGATTCCCACTCCTCTTTTCTTGATATACTGAAAAATATTAGGGTTCAACCAAACACCCTAATAATGGCAATTTCAACTACCCCACCATTAAGTGGGAAAACTACTCATGTACCAACTCCTTCGCTCAACGCTTTCTGGAATTCATAAATTCCAGTGCCCTGGATCAACTTATCCACACCCCTACCAGGGGCAACAATATCCTAGACCTAGTCATTACCAACATGAGTTGACCTGAAGTCAACTCCTCATTGGTCAGATCCGACCATAAGCTAATCACCCTAGATATGCACATCCCGCCCCCACCCACCATTAAAGAAACTATGGTAAAAAAATTCTCCAAAGCCAACTTCATGCTTCTTAAGACAGAAGTGAATGAACTTCATGACACCCATGCAGATGGACAATACAATTACAACTGTTGAATCCTACAAAAATGCACTCTGTAAGCACTTAGACGAGTGCATGGATCATGCTATCCCAAACAGAACAAAGATGCTATCCTCCAAAAAAAGGAAGCTAATCTGGTGCTCCCCTGCCATAAACAAACTCTAAAACAGATGGAATAAACTGTTGCAAAAGAGAGTAAAATCCCATGAGTGGAGGAGCTCCCTGGTCAGCCTCATTAAGAAGCTGAGATCCCTTATAAGATCTTCCAGAGCTAGCTACAAAAACAAAATCACCACTGATTCTAAGAGCAACCACAAAGCATGTCAAGAATCTCAATGGCAACACCCAGATCTGCTCTGAGTTACAGCACAACGGCACAAAAATTACAGAACCAACTGATATTGCCAACATCCTGGCAGATAGGTTCAGTGCTATCTTAACCCCAATATCACCCCCTAAAGGGCCCATATCTATACAGGAAGAATGCAGAGTCTCTGTAATCACATCTATGCAGGTAAAAGCTGCACACTCTAAAACCAAAAACACAGCATCCATGGGACCGGACAACATCCCAGGCTGTGTTTTACATGAAATTCAGAATGACCTGGAGCCCCACCTAAGCACCATGTTCAATCATAGTCTCACATCAGGCTTTGTGTCCACTGAATGGCGCACACCAACAGTTATCCCACTCCACAAAGGGGGAGCCACCACTGATCCTGAGAACTATCCCCCTATTAGCCTGATGAGCCTGGTCTGCAAGGCCATGGAACGTATCACCATGGAAATCATAAACAAAGACATTGGTAACCTCCAAACTCTAGACCCCACCCAGTTCGGGTTTGTGAAAGGCAGATCATTCCTTCTGAACCTGATCGACTTCTTTGAGGCAGTCACCAAAGGTGCAGATGAGGGTAAGGTGGTTCATACAGCCTAAGTTGACCTCGCCAAGGCTTTCAACACCATCCCCCATTCTGGAATTATAGCTAAACTCACTAAACTAGGTATAGATCCCTACATCACAAGATGGTTGCCAAATGGCTCACTGACAGAACCCATACTGTAAAAGTTGCAGACTCCAAATCTGACTTCAAACCAGTGACAAGTGGAGTACCACAGGGTTCAGTCCTGGGACCTCTCCTGTTTGGTATCTACGTCTCTGATGTACAGGCTAACACAGAAGACCTCTGGCTAATGAAGTTCACAAATAACTGCAAACTAGGAACCATAGTTGAGTCCGCAAATGATGTGGACATCCTACAGAAGGGCCTCACTGAGACAGATGCCTGGTGTCAGAGGCATGGCCTCAAGCTCAGTGCCAAAAAGTGCATTGCCATCCCCTTTGGTAAAAACTCTTTACCCATGAACTACCACATAAACAGCAGTCTCCTTTATGCCGAATGTGTGATGAGACCTTGGGGCCCAGATTGACAGTAGTCTTTCCTTTGATAAACACATTGCCACAGTAGTCAGGAAATCGTATTATGTGGCACAACTCATCACAAAAGGGTTCTCATCCAGGAAAAATGGGGTCATTGTTCCCCTTTACTTGGCACTCATTAGACCCATTATAGAGTATAATGCCCCTTTTGGAATGTACCTCACAAGACATCTGCAGCAGCTGGGAAGGCCACAGAAGTACCTCACAAAGAGGATTACTGGCCTCAAACAGATACCCTACGCTGACCATCTCAAAAAACTCCAACTTTACTCTGTAGCATATCACCTACTCCGAGGAGATCTCTGCCTAAAATATAAAGCTATGTTAAACCCAGAGCTGCTGGACATGCTACACCTAAAGAAATCCCAATCCCTCTGAGCTGCATGCTTTAGGGACCTAAACCTTGTCACCACAATAAACAGGACATGCTGGAGGGATAGATTGCTGTCCCAGAGACTTCCTATACTCTGGAACAAACTATCCATCTATGTCAAGCAAAGTTCCTCATTAGCACTCTTAAAGAAAAATCTTGATGAGTGGATGGGAAATAGGAAATACACCCCGGGGATCACTTCTGTGGCTCTGCTCGACAGGGGCACAGGAAATCAACTTTCTTGGGTGGCTTAAGCCAGGGAGTCTTGTTGGATAGACTTACTTAGGCCCATGGGCCGATAGCTTAGTACTTTAGTTACCTAATTATTTTAATTGGTTTATTGGTCATGTGATGATTTTAAAATGTATTTAAAGGATATGGTTTTCTGAAGAAGTGTATACGAAAGCAGATATTAAAAGTTTACTACGCTAAAAAGGACTTTTAGGTCTTCTGTGGTTTAATTGATTTTTTATTTCATTGTGGTTTGTTAGTTTGCTAAGCCCTAGTGGTGTTCTTTTGTTCCTTGGTCTGTTTAAAAATGTTTGTAATAGTTGGAGTTTTTCTCAGTGGTCCTCCACTGACACTTTTTTGGGACAAAATCCAGTCAGACAAAACCAAAATAAAAAAAAATAAATAAATTGGTAGTTATACTTATTAAAGGCTGTGTGTGAAGGTGATTATGTTTAGAAATACTAGATTTGTTATAATTTAGCAATAGACCATGGTCCTAGCACCGTTTGTTTGTTTTTTTGTTTGTTTTGTATGAGATAGGCCTTCTTGCAGGATCTGGGAATGAACGTAATGAGACTGAGTATGCAGTCATCCATGGACTTGGTCAGCTAGATACCCTTCACATCAGCTTCAACACCAGAGAAGTATACAGTAAATAGAACTGGACCCATTGCAAATTCCTGGGAGACCACTAATGAGCCTTATAGTGGAGAGTTCCTGATTCTGATTTTTTAGGTTTTGTTTGGAGTCTACTCATTATCCAGTGGGTAACATAAGGGCTTGCATTTAATTTTACTAATTAATCTATAATGGCTGAGTGTGGAATAGTATCAAAGGCCTTAGAAAGATAGGAGTACACTAAGTTGGCAGATTTGTCCAAGTCCAGGGCTTCTGTGACTTTTTTAGAGAAGTTTAGTAGGTTAAACAGGCAGGATCTTCCCTTCACAAACTCAAGCTGGTTTGAATTGGGGAACTGTAAGCTGAGTGTATGTGTTTATACACAGCCCAATAGCTTAGAGGTTAAGGCTCAGGATTACCAACTAATAGTCCTGGGGTCAAAACCTGCTTTGGGCATAGCACCAGTACCTCTGTGTAAGAAGGGTCTACTTCCATAATATGCCATGAGAAGTCTGGAACATACCATAATGTCTCCCTGAATCAGTTTTGACATGAGAGCATCTAACTTGCTTAGTTTATCAGTGTTTGTAGGGTCCATAATGATGCACACCATTTGTTGTTTTTTTTACAGTTAAAACTTAAGAGGCTTATTGATCTTTAATTTCCAGGATTAGTCGTGGCGATCACCTTTGAGCAGGAGAGAGGGAGTGATCACAGATGGTGTCAATGTTTTTGTTGCGTTACCAACTGAGAGGCTGAACTTGATCAGATTCATGGGTGATTGACACAGTATGTCTTACAATGAAGTACCCATTCACATTGCCAAATCCCACCCCCACTAAGCTAGTGTTTTTTTTTTTTTTTACTTGTCAAAGAACCACTAAAATTCACTCTGGGATGATCTTCTGTGGAGATGCATATGATGTCATATGGAAGGAAAGTTTGCTGCTTTGGTGGCAGGTGTCTGAATTAGGTTTATTTTGTAATATATTGGCTATGCCCTTGTGGCTGAGTGTGCTATTATGTATCAACTCTGTGAAATGCCGTGTATTGATCTTAAAGTTAATAACACAGCTGAAGAAGGACTTGTCTTTGCTGAAGGTAATTATTTTCAGTTCATAATTAGCTTTGGTGGATTTGATTTTGTTCTTAAGTTCTTTGTGTTATTCCTTGAAAGCAGTTTTGGGATATGGATGTTTACACCTAAGATTAAGATTTTTTCTTTTGTTATATAATTTGTTTATATTGGGGTACTGCTGTAAAAGACTTTGCTCTGTATTTTTCAGATTTGGACTGATGTCTAGTTGCATCTCTTACATTTGGATTCACTGTTTAGTACACATAAGTGGTTGTCATCATGAGACGATTTGTACACCGTTCTGAGCTGCCTACTGCTAATAGCCTGGCAGTAGATGGTATAAGTATTGACTGCAGTCTCTTAGGTCAATAAACTTTTATAGAGTAGGTCAGCTAATTTATATGTATTAAGCTGGCTAGAGAGTTTTACCTGCTGTAGAGATTTAATAGTGGTAGTATTTAGTAACGGAGTTACAGCTAATTTAGTCACTTAAAAAAGTGAGGTAATAGAAAGATAGGCAAGTAGCACAGGGATATTACAGATGCCTGTGACCATTGAAGATGGAGATTATATGCTCTGTATGTACCTCATAGGGCTTACCCAGATATTGTGCTTTACAAGGCTTTATATGTTGCACTTTGTGTCAGCCTGGATTCACAAGGTACTAGCCTAAAGTACCAGGAACTGAATGGCGGGTGAAACAAGGCTGTTGAGTGCAGAGCTTGTCTGCTTTGCATGAAGGCAGAAATTACAGCTTGCTGGAGAAGATACTCTCAGACTGCACTATGGGAGAGAATGAGCAGTCACACACACACACACACACACACACACACACACACACACACACGATAGTTCAACATCCAGAGTCCCTGGATCCCATGTTGAGCTCCGTCCCATGTACATGTTCCAGCAGGCAAGTCAGCTGACTGAATTGCAGGTACTATCTCAATCAACAGACTGTCTCTGCTTATGTAAGCCTCAAACTGGAGTTTTTTCTGTTTTGCTTAGATTCAGATTTTGGAAAATGCCATCTTATTTCTGAAGTTACTTGTCTAATGAGGAATGTAAGGCTTAGCAAACCAGAATACGAACAAGGGAAACACTGTATGATCTAGCTTTGTATCTGTAAAAATCATTAAAATTGCAAAAGTGTATGGATTTATGACTAAAGGATTAGTTTTCTTTTCTAATAATCCATAATACATTTTAAAAGTGGCAAATGTAATTGTAAACCATTTTATAGATTTTGCACATATTACCATTTATTGAAAATACAACTATAAGGTAGTCCCTTTTACCCATTATCATTTAAATAATTGTTTACATTTTAAATTTGATATGGCTTGATTTATATCTTATGCATTTTCCTTTGAAAAAGTGCTAGCATTTTTAAGCTTACTACATTTTCCTCACATACACTACAATTTGTTGTATGGCCATGTATAATATTTTCTTAAGCATGCAATTGCTTTTGGAGGATACATGCCCCAAAACTTACTCTTGAATCATTGAACGCTGTTATCTATATAACATGCACCCATATATATATATATATATATATATATATATATATATATATATATATATATATATATATATATACATGTGTGTGTGTGTATGTATATGTATATATATATATATATATATATATATATATATATATATATATATATATATATATATATAAATACATTTATATTGCTTTTCCTCAAGGTTTCTGATTTCAGTGGATCATTTCACCATATTCCCTGAGTTATAGTTCTGTTGCATGTTATTCTTAACTTTTCCTTTTCTTCACAACCACTAATTTTCTGTGCAGTTTTGGCATTTTCCTTTAACACATTATCACTTTAATCCACAAAAAAGCTGCTCCAGGTGTGTTGAAAAACCATACAAAGTTACCAAATGCAGAATCAATTCAGGATGCAGCTACAGCAGTATCACTAACAAGATAGTTAAGCACTTTTGTCTTTCACAAAAAAGACATAGACTTCTTCAGAACCATGTTGTTAGCTGTATGGTTACCAAGCTATTATATAACATGACCTACTTCATCACATGACTCCTGAGCAGACCACATAAAACATTTAAAGGTACATGAAAAGGAAATATACATTGGATAATAAATATGAAATGCACTGAAACCAGGAAATACCAAGTAGCATATGTGTGAAATCATTAAAATGAAAAAATTTAAACTGTGTGGAAAAAATATATATATATATATATATATATATATATATATATATATATATATATATATATATATATTTAAAACTGTGTTCAAAAATCACAGTCTAGCAACTTTTATTTTTAAATGGTCACATTCTCACAGACACCCAGAGGGGGTGGCAAGCATTTAGTTGCATCTGCCATAAAAGTTCCTTAACTCTTATTATCTCCTTCCAGAGACCCCCTTTTGGATAGAGGGTTGCTCTTTCCAAAATAATAACATTTATTTATTTATTTTATTTTAACATTTGGTAACCGGATTAGTCCGACTGGGCCCAGAGAACCCTTTTTCAGCAGACAGCCGATGAGAAAAGCTCTAGGAAATTAATTAAAAATAAGAAAAAAATATCAATTTAGGTTGTAAGATACTTAATGGTACAAAAACAGAAAGAAATATACAATAAGAATATATACAAGGCAAAAGTACAGTATTCTGAGAATGTAACAATATGTTAGAGAAATTTGGTTAGCATTTAAGTTATTTACAAGGAATGTAGCAATACCTAAAGTAAAAAAAAAAAAAAAAAATTCAGAGTAACATCATGTCATAGTACAGCAAAGATGTATTTATTAGCATAGGTACTAACTGCAGATAGCGTAATATATGTACAGTTTAAGTAAATACCATGCAGATATAATTGAGTAAAGAAGAAAAATGCATTAGGTAATTTCCTGCCAAGTACATATCTATGCATGTTGGAAATGAATTATAGTTATTTTTTGGATTCGCCACTTTTGGTAGTGGAGCAAAGGGACAATGGCCGTTTGTTCCATGAGTATGCAATTGAATGACTGTATTTTTCCAATATTTTTGTTTGGCTTGGTCACCTGCAGAATGTTTTGTTGTGTGCTTCTGAGATCATGATTGGGTGTGCAGGGTGTAATTATGGATGTAAGGGCAGGAGTTGGGGCTATTTAGGATGCTGTGTGCAATTTGTAGTTGTGATATTTGAAGCATGTGGGAGAGCTCAGGCCATATTAAGCTTTTTAGGGATTTACATTGATGGGATTTGTAGCTGTTACTGGCTGCAAATCTTGCTATCTTGTTATAGGTGGTTTCTAGTTTGGTTACGAGATTATATTGGAGGTAGTAAGTATGGGAGTAGCATACAACAGGGATGGTAGAATACACGAATACATGTTTGAGCCAGTATAGGTCTAGATTTGTTAGGTATATATTTGTTGTTGCAGTATAGACCACTTAGTTTTTGATTGGACTTTTTGATACAGTTTAAGATATGTTGGTCAAATTTTAATTTGTCGTCTATAGTAACGCCAAGCAATTTGGTGTTTGAGTTGGTGGTGATAATTGTATTATCTAAGGATAAGATGGTGAAGTTGTCTTTAGATGGATTGAGGTTTTTTGGAAGGAAAAGGAGAAACTTGGTCTTTTTGGGGTTGAGAAGATGGCTGTTTTTAGTTAGCCATTGTTCTACTAGGTGCAGAGATTGCTGAGAGACAGTGCGGAGATTATGTATATTGCAAAAAATATAATTTGTTTTTGTGTATTATATTAGTTACTGCTGTAAAGGATACTTCTTACTGATAATGTTGCCATTTGTACAGTTTTAATAGCTTTTATTGCTCACAAAATTCTTATATTTGTTTATCTTATCTGGCCAAATTTCAAGTCCCTATAAACCCTGAGAACTTTACTGTCTATTTGGAACTATTCACAGAACCCTATACAAGCATATTAATAACTACATAGAGGCAATTGTATGAACCAGGAAGAGGTCAGCCTGGTGGAATGACAACATCAAAAGACTATATAACAGAAGGCAGAAAATCATGGAAAAATTAAAAGGTGCAGCACCCAGCTGGATAAAGGCACTCTCATTAAATTAAACAAACTACTCAGAGAACAAATAAAGTCTACCAAGGCAAAATTTGAGTTACGTTTGGCTTCCCATGCCAAGGACAGCCACAAGGCATTCATTAGCTAGCAGTGTCAAAGGCAATACAAATTATATATGGAAGTATTGCTTATTGTTATAATTACTAACAAAAAACTTGAAGTATCTCTAGTATATTGTGTTATTAATGGACATTTACAATGAATTTTCCTATCGCCCAACACAGCTGTGTGCAGAGTTAATTGTTGGTGGATTCACCTATACTGAACCAGAAGATGTAACAAACATACTGGCTGACAAATTCAACTCCAACTTTACCCCTCTCCTCCCCTAATCCCCACTCAGGAAATACCATCAAATATAACTCTATCTACTTTCACTACAGGAGACATCCTTAATGCTGCTTCTAAGGCCAAAAACACTGCATCAGTGAGCCGAGTCAGTATCCCAGGATGCCTTCCTAATAGCATGAAGCATGAGCTATCAAGACTTCTGGAACTGCTATTTAACTGTAGCCTCCAAACAGTGTTCATCCATTACAAATGGAGAACAGCAACAGTCATCCCTCTGCACAAATGTGGGACATCTACAAACCCTAGAAACTACAGACTCATAAGTCCCAGTAGTCTCATATGCAAAAGCCATGGAAAGAATTATCATGGAATTGGTCAATAATAAAATAGGAAATGACCAGACACTAGACCCAACACAGTCTAGTTTCGTCAAGGGCTGATCATGCCTACTTAGTCTGATGGACATCTTTGAGAAGGTCATTAAAACAATGGATGAGGGCACAATGGGTCATACTGACTACATTGACCTTGCCAAGGCATTTGACACAATACCTCACTTGGTCTTTGTTGACAAACTCAAGAGGTTAGGGATAAACCCTTATGTCACCAAGTCAATAGCCAGCTGGCTCACAGACAGGACCCCAGAAGTCAGAAATGGGAAGTCCACATCCACAAAGAAGCCAATCACAAGTGGAGACTCTCTGGGATTGGTCCTGGGACTGCTCCTTTTTGGTACTTATTCTGTGTGGAGTCTGCATGTCCTCCCTGCGGTCAAGTTACATTTAAAGACATGCAGGTAGGTGCATGCATGAATGGGTGTGCTTTCTTTGAAGGCTAGGCAGCGGGCTGGCAACTCGGCACCATAAAAATCCACTGCCAATCATTAGCAGACCGGAGTTCCACTGTGGCAACCCCTAACTGGGAAAAGCTGAAAGACACAACTTCTCTGAAATAAAGGCCAATGCCAATGGCTTTTGGCTGGATAAATTTGCAAATGATTGCAATTCAGAAGTCATCATAGAATCCCCCCCACTGTCACCAGTGTTCTCCAGGAAGGGCTGACACAGACAAATAACTGGTGTGAGTGTCCTGGACTAAAACTAAATGCCAAGAAATGGATAATAGTATTCATCAGGAAGACATCCACCACTGGTAGCTATCATATTGACAACACAAGAGTCAACCCAGTAGTCAGACACTTGGGGAGACACACACACAGTAATCTAGTCATTGACCATCACATCTGTAGTAGTGAGGGAATCATTCTATGTTGTGTGACCTATAAACAAGGATATGGCATCTTGGTCCAAGGACTTCATTGTTCCACTGTATTTGGCATTCATAACACCTGCCATTGAGTGCACTGCCTCCTTTTGTGTGAACCTAACCAGGCACATCCAACACTTGGAATATCCACAGAGGTTCCTCACTAAAATACTACTGGGCATAAGTAACATGTCCTATGCAGACAGCATCAATACCCTATCCATGTATTTTGTCTCCTACAGGCTGTTGAGAGTAGATCTATGTCTGGTATATAAGGCATTGTTATCTCACACCCTGATGGACCTTATACATATCCACAAAACAAACAGCACTTGAATTACCTGTTCTAAAGAGTTGAACCTTGCCTGTGATATAACTAGAACTTGCTGGAGAGGCAGGTATGTATCCCAGCGATTACCTCTTCTCTGGAAAAGGCACCACGACTATGTGAAACAGTTTTTCCCTAACCCAATTCAAGTGTAACTTGGACAACTGGATTGGAACAGGAAATTTATCCCCGATTAGGCACTTATGTCTCTAATGCACACAGGCAGCCTGTAAATGGTTCATCTCCCAGGCCCCTGCTTCTCAATGTTTTATCTCCCAAACACCTGCTTACACTTATCAAGACTATCAGAACTTGTCAGAGATTTGGGATGCATGGCTAGGCTTAAAAAGGCCCTTGTGGTTATCAGTCTAGTACACACCTATGAAGCTGTTATGCTTATAAATTGATTTTTAAGAAAATGCTCTGGAATGCAAGGATATGTGTAGGCTGCTAGAAATTTTGCATTCCACACTACATAGGTTCTAATCAGATAATATTTTTTCTAACATAACATGCCAGGTAAACACCCATTGTGCATTTCCCACCTGTTAGCACAAGTGAAAAAGCCTAAAGATTTCTAATCATCATCTCATTAATGTAAGGGCATTGTTTACATGCACCACTACTTGTATGTGTTGTACTATCTCTTACTGTGTTCTTTCAAATATGTTTTCTTGTGTATGAACATAGGGTCTTTGCCAATATAGTTCTCATCAATATTAAATGCAGACAAGATGCTCCAGTGCTTACATACTCTGCTTAAAGGTGGTAATAAAATTACCACAGTA
>NC_056743.1:206390518-206448018 GCF_019279795.1 Protopterus annectens
CACACAATCTCTGGTCAGAAAGTAAACCATTTAAAATTATTTTATACAACTGCATACTAGTCCTGCAAATGCAAATTGTTTCAGTTGAGCATACAACAATAGGGTAAGTTACTTTCATCCAGAAATGGCTTCCACCCACCACCCAGCAGTAGTTACTACTATGTTGTGAACATTTCATCTGATTGTGATGAGAATTATACTTAACAAGAAAACCAATAAAAATAATGAGACACCTGCTAAAATTATAGGAAAGATTTTATATCTTCTTCTTCTTCTTTCAGCTTTTCCCGGTTAAGGGTCGCCACAGCAAATCACCTGTTTGCTCATGATTGGCAGTGGATTTTTATTGTGTCGAGTTGCCAGCCCGGCACCCAATCTTCCACAGAAGACACACACACACACACGCACTCACTCATGCCTAGGCCCAATTTAGTGTGTTCAATCCACCTACAGAATGTCTTTGGGATGTGGGAGGAAACCCATGTGACCACAGGGAGGACATGCAGACTCCGCACAGAAGGCACCTCAGCCAAGGATCAAACCAGAGAACCTCTTGCTGTGAGGCAATAGGAAAGATTTTATATATTGTTCTTAAATACTTTGAAAGTTGCTAGAACTACAATTTTTAAACTAGCATGCGCTTTCTGAAGGATGTGAATTATTTAGCTCAAATGTATGTCTTTAGTTACTGTAATTCTCAGTCATTGCCAGAAGAAAATCAATTTTGATGAGAAACACAGCAAAAATGAGCAAAAGCAAAGACATCCTATGAAAGCAAGGACAGTTTTTAACTTTTTCATACTATCAATAAATCTAGAGTAAAGTATTTCAGCTCATTTCATGCACACTACCTCATTCTGACTCAAAAGTTATACTCACTTCAAAAAACATTTGATTGTAATAAAAAAAAAATATGGCCACTTAACGTACTTCAGTGTTGCTTTATACAGACAGTAGCCACAGCAATAAAGTAATCTTTTCCTGCTTGTTTTTTTTTTTACAAATCACATTAGTCCTGTAAAGCCAGCTAAGAATAATTGTAATATAACAGTAGTCCATTTATCCACAGGCAACCCACCAATGCCAGGCTAGAAATTATAACCACTTTGCTCTCAGTGCACACATCAGAGATTTTCAACTCTAGGTAGAAATGATCAGTTAAAATAAGACTGAGACAATGTCCATTCATGTCTCACAAATCTCACACAACTTCTTTCTCCTTCAACTGCCTATACCTGATTGCCTGCAAAATTTAATATTAAAAAAAAACTAAAAAAAATACTTTCCTCATGCTATCACCTGCTACTGCTGTTCTTTCAGACTGAAGTCTGCAGCTATAAACTATATGATTTAATACTACTAAATATTTATGTATTTACTGCTTGCTGTTTCAGGGAGTCATGGGACAGCAATTAGTAGAAAGCTGCAGCTGCTTAGTTAAGACAGCATCCCCAACCTCCTCAGGCTAATTATTTTTTAAGTAAATAAACTTTTCTTGACTTTAAATAGATAATAAATAAAGCAAAAAAAGCGAACAGAATCACTGGTCCATGCTGTCCATGAATAACAGCATCATGATAATGATCCATATAATGATGGTAGGCACAACAAGCAGTGTCCATGTCATTTAAAGATACAGTCTAACAAGTGTCTGTTTTTATTTTGCACATTTTCCAAGTAGCAGGGGGGTACCTCTAAGCATTCTTTAGTTTGGGTTGAGTAGGGATGCTTACAGCAAGTCCAGCCCTTTAGAAGAGTCCATCTTATTTCTCAGCTGTACTTAAAACAACTTATTGTGTCCACTTTACAGTCTCTATGCACATCATATCATCACCTGTAATAATAATAATAACACATTCAGTCATGCATTTCAGCTTGATTTATGCAAGCACACACTAGCCTTACCATCCCAGATCAACAACTGTTTACATATAATCAAATAACACCAAGGGTCAGTTTTATCCACAGACTTCCTTCATCCCCATTAACTGCAGCAACGTCACTGACTACATATACACCCATTGTCTGACTATGATAAAAATGAATGAATATGTAAAATAATGGTCATACTAATGCATTTCAGATCATTACTGTCAGCCGCATAAAACACGATCCCTTCTGACATGTGCATTCATGCATGCATGCACGCTCAGACACCTCGACCTTTTCCTTCCAGAATTAGCAATGAAGAAAGACATTATGGAAAAAGGGTCCCTTTTAAGCACTCATGTTATTAACCTAGAAACATTATAGAAAAAGATTATGTGAATTAGTGGTATTTCCTGACCATAATTTAATGCCTTTCAGCAAACAAGTTTCCAGTTTAGCATAGGATGGAGTAAAACATTGAGGCAAATGTGGCAGTTGAGAGGAATATGCGCGCGCGCACACAAAATCTCACGCACACACCTCCACTCACCAATTGCAGGCACTGTTTTGACTGTGCTCATCTCAGGTGCCTGATTCTGACTGTTTGAATGAATAATTTAGTGTCCACAATAATGCACTTAAGCTTGTTACTATCAAAATGCATACAATGCAGCCCCTCTTGCCTGCTAAGCACACACACACAGTCTCTGTCTCTCTCACTCATAATGGATATCTCTCTCTCTCTCACATATACACACACACACACACACACACGCACACGCGTTTTTCTTTCTTAGAACCACTTTAGTCTTTCTGTCATGAAGTTCATTTTGCAGATTCAGCCCATTCCTCTCAACTTCTTTTGCTGAAGATTTCTGGATGAAGCCAGAAATAATGGGGGGGGGGTGCCAGACAACCTCCCCCCCAAAAAAATAGAAAAAAATTGTAAATACTACCCTACTTCACTTAGACTACGGTGGTGCAGTGGGTAGCATTGTCACCTCACAGCAAGAGGTTCTCTGGTTCGATTCTTGGCTGGAGCCCCTTCTCTGCAGAGACTACATGTCCTACCTGTAGTCAAGAGAGTTTTAAAGACATGCAGGTAGGTGCATATGTTTGTGTGTGTGTGTGTGTGTGTGTGTGTGTGTGTGTGTGTGCCTTCTGTGAAGGTTGGGTGCCGGGCTGGCAACTCGACACAATAAAAACTTCACTGCTAACCAATGTGCAGACCGGTGATCCGCTGTGGCGATTCCTAATTGGGAAAAGCCAAAAGACATTGCTTTTACTCTACTTCACTTAAAGTTGGTATGTTCTGAGCAACAAGTATGAAACTGATGTCTGATGTTATTAAATGACTGTAATGCTCAGTGATGCACCAGGAAAAAAAAGTTACAACATAAAGGGCAAATATACGATTACCAGACAAGTCCGACTGAGTAGAAGCTCATTTTCAGAGGAGGCCCAGAGAGAAAAGCTCCAAATGATTACAAAACATTTTAAGAACAATATCTTCAAAAATAAAACAAAAACATCTGCAGTATAAATAATTATAACCAATAATACATAATATAAAAACATTGGATAAGAATCAATTCAAAGTATATGACAATCTTTTAATATCTATATCTATCTATATATCTATATATCTCTATATATATACATATATATATATATATATATATATATATATATATATATATATATGGGTCCCCCTACACATGGTCGAAACCCATACGGCCGAGACCATATGTTCGACTTTCGGAATCCCGACCATGTGTAACGGCCATCTCTGTGCAGTGTGGAATGGAAATATTTTCATTTCCGCACTGTGGTGCGATCTCGGAGTTGGTATATTAAAGTTGTGGGGGCAGTAGCCCCCCCGTTAACACTTAGAAAGTCAGTTAATTTTTTTTTTTTTTTTTTTTACATGTTCGAAATTGCGAAAGTCGAACGTATGGTCTCGGCCATATGAGTTTTGGCTATATATATATATATATATATATATATATATATATATA
Source organism: Protopterus annectens (assembly GCF_019279795.1). NCBI lineage: Eukaryota > Metazoa > Chordata > Ceratodontiformes > Protopteridae > Protopterus > Protopterus annectens. The sequence continues at coordinate 206,394,406 of NC_056743.1, forward strand.
TATATATATGAGAATTTGTAGTGAAATTTAAGGTAAGTTAGTGTAATGCAACTAGGAAATGCAATATGAAGTGACGGAAAATGGGAGTATGGTATATTTACAAAGAAAGTCAAGAAGATAATTCGATAGCAGTAAAGAAATATGTAAAGAAAAAAAAAGGGGGAGCATAAGGAGGTATAAGGAATGAAAAGGTACTGTTTCACATTTACGGATATAGTTTATCCAGGTTTTGAGCAAGAACAGAGCCAGATTTTATCTAGAATGTCTTTCAGAGTGGTTTTGAAAGATGGGAGGGAGGGTATAGACCTGATGGATACAGATAAGGAGTTTCAGGTCTTAGCAACCTTGTGCAAGTACAGACAATGCCCGGCAGATTTGCTAGGTTTGTAGACGGGAGTTTTTGGTCACTGAATTGCAATGACTGACTGGGAACATAGTTGTGTGGAAGGTTTTTTTGTTCTAGCCAGGCAGATGGATGCTGGATAATTTTATAGGTGGTAAAAAGTTGTGTATATGTTGATGTGGCAGTTCTAACCAATTTTGGCATTTCACTGCTGTACTTTGGTGGGTTCTGAAAGTGATATGTGCTACAAATTTAGCCAACTTTCTTATAACACTGCTCAAGTTTTAAGTTTTGTGAAGCCTGGACTTTAGTAAGGATGGGAATTCCATAAAGAAGTGTGGGGAAGAGGTTGGTGGCAAGTGTAGTTTTAGTTGGGTCGGTGAGAGAGTTTTTCCTCTGTAAAGCATCCCTTGTTTTCGATTATTTTTTCTTATGCAATTTTGAATATGCAGCTCAAATGTAAGCTTAACATACACTGTCACACCTAATAGTTTGCTATGAGAAGTAACTTTAATGGTTGTATTATCAAGAGAGAGGACTTTAAATTTGTTTTTTTATGAGATTTTGGGGGAAAAAAGTAGTTTTTTTTTTTTTTTTTTGATTGAGCGTGAGTTCAGAATCACAAAGCCATGTTCTAATGCAGTGTAAATATCAGGCTTACTTTTCAAACTGTATCTTTTCATCCACCTGTTGACAGGGTTTATCATCAAAATTTCGAGCGCACATTGCCTGACACTGCATATTATAGACAACGTTGAGTGAAACCCATTATGCCGATTCTCCAAAATGTCTCAAAAACACCAATCGTCGAAATTTCCGACCGCTCTGCACCTAAAAACAAGTGCTAACATGGATCAAAAAGGGGGCGAGATTTTACGGTTTGGAACATAGATCTTCGGCATTTCAGTCAAATGAGTTTTCAGAGAAGTGAGCTTTCAGTGAATTGTGTTCAGGGAATTCATTTTCAGGGAAAGGAGACTTCTATCAAAAGAGTTTCAGTGAAATGTGCTTTCGATCAAATGATCTAGACCCATATATATATATATATATATATATATATTTACATCTTTGTTTATGTGTATATTTCATTAGCAGCTATGTGATATGGAAAGTCCTAACCACATACTTGTATTCCAGAACATTTTCTGGAAAATCAATTTAAAAGCACGAGAGAAACAAATGTAAGCATTTTGTGAAAAATATAAGTTATTAAAAATGTACAAATAGAGATATAATCAGTAAAAAGCAGTCTTTACAGCAGTAACGGTGCATTTATAGTCTCTCCATAAATACTGTAATATATTATAATGCACACAAACCCAGAGTTATATTTTTTGCTAAACTTTGATAAACAAATTGTCATACCTTGTAAACTATACAATCTAGACATATATTGATAGAACAATTTTGTTACCCAGACATGAGGTTTGACATGACAGCAAGAAATTCCTGACTGGATGCATTGTTTATAAAGATATTTACAGATATCTGAAAACATATGCTTAAATGTGTAATTAGTTTAAATAAAACTGAATATCTCTCTTGATGTGTGACTTACAGTGCAAATATCAGTGGCAGTTTACTTCAGCAATATGTAAGATTTCACCTGATGCCAGGCAATAGTTTGTAAGCCACTTGTTTTTTGAAATATTAGGTACATATGGAAATACAACATTACTAATCAAGAGCTTGTAACATCTTCAGTATACTGTGACTGAAATAGACACTGACAATGAATTATCCTGTCTCCTACCAAAGAATGTACACCATATCCTCCAATACCATGTTAGTGTCTCAGTTATAAAATTATCAGCATAAAGATGAAAATATGGATAACAAATGGCAAAAGTGATCTTTCTGTTGTGGCACATCCTAACTTAACAATTTTAGTGTCATTTTTATTAATTATACCTTGACCTTTCTAATACTGCTTAATATTAGTTAAGTCACTTAAAGAAGCCAGACCCCAAAAAGGTCTGGACTCCATAAGGAGATATGGGTTTTAACTGGACAAATACAAAAAAGGAACAGTAGGCTTAAATTATATATAAGGAAATGTAAGTTGTATCTTTCGGCTTTTCCCGGTTAGGGGTCACCACAGCGGAACTCCAGTCCGCTAATGATTGGCAGTAGATTTTTATGTGCCGAGTTGCCGGCCCTGACGTGCAACCTTCAACGAAGGTATGCCCATTCACGCATGTCTCCACACAGAAGACGCTCTAGCTGATACTCAAACAGGATGACGTCTTACTGTGAGGCGACAATGCTACCGCAGCAATGTAAGTACTATAAGGTAAACGTAAATAAGTAATTTAAGGAAGAATAAAATAAATAAAATAACATATTGCAATGAAATTAAGCACCTGAGAGAATTTTATATTCTGGACAGGAAGATTTATAGATTAACATCATAAAATCTCATATCTGACTGTATTAATTGTCATCTACCAGTATAAATATGTAAGCCATTTGAGAGACTGCCATTTTGCATTGAAGGCATCTGTTGAACCCATGCATTGAGCTTGCATCTCATCTTTATACATTTGCTGTATAACTTGCCAGTATTCATAAGCATGTAATGGTGTCACATTTTTCCAGTGTCTAGTTATTTATACATTTGCTATATAGCTTGCCAGTATTCATAAGCATGTAATGGCGTCACATTTTTCCAGTGTCTAGTTATTTATACATTTGCTATATAGCTTGCAGTATTCATAAGCATGTAATGGCATCACATTTTTCCAGTGTTATAACATTCTTAGCAGCAAAAGTGATAAAAGTCTGAAAGAAGATGAGAGGTATGGATTGGAGTTATGCTGCGCAGGCCCCTGATGTATGTACTCTGCCTGACATGTCTCCATATGTAACAGGGCCGTTTCTGTTTAAGTATGTTAATATATGCAGGTGATGCATACAGTTTCATCCTGCTTCTTCCACAGCTGCTGGCACACATGTATGAAACTCTGCTTTGTATCTCTGGATCAGGCATCTTTCCTTACAGTTGCCACAATTCTCTGATGCACCCTTTCTCTTTCTGCATGAGCAGAATTCAGTATTACTTATGTTCTGGTCTGCACGACTCTGGAGACTCTAAAGGCCACCTATGGTTAATGTACTTCCACATGGTGGCCTGTGTTTTAAATGCATTCACTTGACTGTCTGGGCAGATTGAGTTTTGGAAGATTTCTCATAGCATTTCCTGTTGCTGAGGAGCATAAGGGTGATGAGACTGGGAGTGCCTCACCGGAAGGAGGGAGGGTCTTGGCCCTCACCAGCTGGTAGACTGGCATCTTTGCCTAATGTAGCCCAGATAAAGCTGCATCAAGTAGTGAAGGCTGCAGCAGAGAGAGCAGTGGGCAGCTATATTGTCCAAATGGAGAGTTTTTAGGACAAGAGTGGTGATTTTTTTTCCAGCTAGCTCTAACCATCCAGTTACCAGGAGAAGGCTTGAGCCATACCATACTGTAGTAATAGATCATTGTAATGTTCTGCTGAGCCACACTGCTGCCTATATGACTCCATCACGTCACATGCTCATTTCCTCTTTTGCCACATTTTGTATATTTTGCATAGCCCAACCTTCCCCATCAGCATTTACCTGCTAACGCCAGTCTCCCCATCCTAGTTTATGCACATTTACCAAATATGTCTTTACTGTTGTAAATGTGTCGGCCAAGCACTGCATGCCTTCCTACTCTACTTTATCTTTCACCCCAGAATATCTGGCACACCCCCTGCAGTTGAGCTGGTAACCTCCTGCACCTCAAAATTAAGGAGATGAAAAAAAAATTTCTCTAAGCTGAAGACCATAAAAAAAATCTCTTTCACTCTGAAACTTTAATGAGCTACAAATGCAAGAAGCAGCTTGCAATAATTACATTATGGTACAATAAGCACTTCAGCTGTGACCACAACTGCAATATCAGCATTCATTTATAAAGCTATATCATCTTTGGGGTGTTATAACATAATGCTGGTACTGCAATCCCACACCATCAGCACTTAGCAAAAGCACTCCCTAACAACTTATACTAAGTACAGCTGCTGCCTTTGTCCCACCCTAAAATCCAAAATAAACTTGGCTGTCTCTTCTCTCTCTCACTTTACAGGTAGAGTTTATATTATTACTCACCCCGTCTGAGGTCTTCACAGATAGTTTTCCACTGCTTGCCTTTGTGGTTTAGCTGGTATCAGCCTGCTCCGTTCGTCCTGCGGACTCATTCCACTATCCTCCCCTCCCTGCCCCCAATTCCCTCCAACCCCCAGTAGTCCTACCTTTATACTTCCATAACTCCTCCCACACCCACTTCATCCAGTCAACCCACTTACCCCCAACATTCTAATATTCTCAAATTTCCTAACCTGTCCCTTAGTCAGACTCACTGTACTCACCACCTCCAGTAATCACTAACAAGTGTCCCTCCCCCACACAATTACTTCCTTTTCTCCAAATATTCTTCCCAACTCTCTAAATATTCCCACTGCCCACACTTCTATGTCAGCCCACTAATCTCTACCACCCCATCTAGCATTTACTTCTACACATCTCTCATTCTACATCATGCTCCATCTCCCCACCTGTTTTCTCACTTCAGCCTTCCTCATATCCCTCCTTTGTCCCCTCCTGTACCTTACTATCCTCCCTTGCTCCTCACACTCATTACCACTACATATAACTTCTTCCTCTTAAACAATCACCCCTTATTCCTTCTCCTCCATATCCAGTGAACTCTACCCTGTAAATACAACTCTCTACTATAAATGTAAGTTCTCCCTCTGACAATAGTAGACCTTTCCTCATCTGCACTCCTGACTTACTCTCCTCATTGACCCTAATCACCCACCTTTTACATCTAGTCCCCCTCTATATTTCTGGTGACATCCATCCCAATCCTGGTCCCAATGACTCCACCAACACCTGCTCTTCTACATCACCACAATCATCCTCCCCCAAAACCATCCACCTAGCTACAATCAATACCCAAAGTATTTGTAATAAAATACCCAACTTACATGCCTGACTGTCACATAACCATCCCGACATGTTAACTGTCTTAGAAATCTGGCTCAAACCTCGTATCAAAGATACTGAAATTCTTCCCCCGACTACCAAATCATACGGAGAGACAGACGTAATAAGAAAGGAGGAGGGGTAGCCATAATGTACTCCTCTTCTCTAACAGTCATTCCATTCACTGACCCCATTCCTAAATTCTCTCCTGCTGAACTATCTACAACCTTCCTAAAAATCAACAAACATAAATCTTTGTCTGGCTGCCATCTACATTCCCCCCAGTGATAACATCCTCATCATTGAAGACATTCTCTCATGGTTCTCTTCCAACATCCAAAAGGAAACCTTATCCTTGGTGATGTAAACATCAACTGGGCCACCATCTCATCACACACTCCAAGCCAAACAATTAATCTCTTTAACTTCTTCAAGCTAATAAACTCCCCTACCAGAACCAGTAAAGACAGCTCCTCTGGCACTACACTAGATTGGATCTTAGTAACTCATCCCAACCTAATCTCAAACAGCGAAATTATACCTGATCCCCTTAGCGACCACCTACCAGCCTATGATCACCGGTGTGCCACTTCTGTCCAAATACAAAATCAATACATTCAAACTCGCAATCTCACCAACTTCAATCTACAGACATTCTCCAACTGTCTGAAAAAAATGAATTGGGCCCCTTTAGAGAGACTACCTCTGGACAGTGCAACTAATTACTTCAACAAAACCTTCCTAGACTTACTAAACAGCCTGGCCCCTCTTAGAACAAAAAGAATTAAAGCCAACACTGTTCCCTGGCCATCTAATGAAACCAGAAAACTTATGCACCTCAGAGACAAATGTTGGAAGCAATACCAAAAAAACAAGTTAACAAACACTCTAATCAAATTCAAACAAGTCTGCAACTCAGTGAAGAAACTAATAACTAAAGACTGTAAGACTTACAACTCCAGACTCCAATAAAACATAATTCTAACCCCATAAAGTTCAGAAATAGCATTTCCTCCCTTCTAAGCTCTGGTAGAAAAGACCATCCATGCCCTAACTCAAACTCCCCAGACCATGAAATTGCATCTAATTTCAACACCTTTTTTGTTGACTGCATAGCCAAACTAACTGCAGACTTTCCCATCTTCTTTTCCTCTCTTAGTCACCCATCCACTGCTTTTCCCTCTAATGCTCCACCTTTCAGTCTTAAACCTCTTCCCACCAGCATAAAAAAACTCCTTAAACTAAAGCCTTGCTCCTATGCTCCTGATAATCTGCCTCCAGCCTTCCTTAAGATGGCTGCAGACAGGATTGCCCTACCCATTTCCATTTTTATCAACAGGCCCATCCAGGAAGCCTATGTCTCCTCACTCTGGAAGAACGCTTTTGTCACGCTTCTCCACAAAGGCAGCAATAACACGGACACTACTAACTTCCATCCTATAGCTATTCTCTCACGTCTTTCTAAAATCCTCAAAGTGCCTTCATCACCAACTCTTGCCATACCTAACACAGTCATCTTCTTACCACAACACAACATAGTTTCAGGCCTGGCCACAGCACTACCACTGCTCTTCTGTCCTTCCTTGACACCATTAATTGTGCTTGTGACTCTGGAAAAATAGTATCCACCCTTTACTTATTACTCTCCAAATCCTTTGACACCATCTCACATCCGCTATTCTTATCTTAAGTTTCCTCCCTAAATTTCTCCCCGTCCTCCATATCCTGGTTTACAAGCTATCTCACCAATAGATAACAAACTTTTAAATGGAAAAATTCTACTTCATTCTTTTTCAACAATCCCTTGGGCCTCCCCCAAGTCTCTATTTTCGGCCCCTTACTTTTCAATATTTTCATGAACAACTTTCACAAATGCATAGATAATGCTACACTGATCCAGTAATCATCTGTACAGCAAACACATCCTCTGAACTCCTTCTAAAAACCCAAACAGCCTTCTCAATACCGAAATTTGGATGCCAAACAACCATTTCACTCTCAATGCTAACAAAACAAAAATCATGATATTCTTGCCTTAGAGGAATTTCACCATAGACAAAAGCTCTTTTAAAATAGAAAGCCAAAATAACACTCTAATCGATATTGTACCTCACACCAAACTACTCTGAGTCACCACTGATGACCATTTAAAATTTAATACCCACATTCAAAATATATTAAAAAAAAAAAGCCACCAAAAACTAGGTTTGCTGTACAGACAAAATTGCTATCTAACCGCTTCTACCAGACGTACTCTAGCCTCCCCCTACCTGCTCCCCTCTCTTATGTATGGTGCCCCTCTACTTACTCATCTCCAGCTTAGCCTAAAAACAAACTGGAAACCTGCCATAATAAAGTCTGTACATTTGCTACAGGGTCCAAATACTCCACCCATCACTGCCATTCTCTCCACACCCTAAACTGGCTTGAGCTTCCTAATTACCTGAAATTCACACAACTCACCACTACTCTCAAACTCATATTCCAACCCTCCATCTGCCCCTCCCTTTCATCTATCTTAAACCCCTTACCTCCCCAGTCGTACTTTTAGATCTGAAAACCAAAACCTCGTTAAAATCTATAAACACATTCGTCCTCCTGGCCAATTACTTCTCTCACACTCCTTAGCTAAACTATGGAATTCTCTCTTCCCTCCCTCCATTGTACTCACAACCACACTAATTTCAAATCTCTCCTCCATTCTTAACTTACCTCAAACTGGAACTGTTCCTATTCCCTTCCCACTCTGATTGCATACATTATTGGTAGAACAAACACAAACTTGTATTAACACTTTATGACTTGTACTTTTAATTATATTATCTGTATTACTTTTGACTTTATATTTTAAGATTTGTGTTTTTTAAGCATATACTCCCTGATTTTATATTTGCATTTTAAATTATATATGTATGCTTTTGTATACTGTATGTTCCATACTTACGTTATATTCTGTTAACTGCTTTTGCGGCTTTTCTTCCCGAGCCTCCTCTGAAAATGGGCTCTGCTTGGCCCAGTGGACTTCCCCAGTCATTAAACTAGAAGTAAATAAATGAATAAAGTGATTCATCCTTCTGTGTTCTTTCTTTTTAAATAAACTCAAAAAAGAATTCCTATTCCTTCACACGTTTCTCTGCTTTGCCTGCACATTTCATTCTGCTATATTTTGCCTTTCTTTGTGATTCTGTACTTATTACCTTACATAGGTTCATGGGTGTTTACTAGGCTAATGGCCCTGGAGCCTTTACAAGCCTAACCCATAGAAGTGCCCTGACATTGTGCCGCCCGACGTTAGTTCCCAGTGCCTCTAACGAGTAGAGCCACTGGAGTGATCCCCGGGGTGAATTCTCTATTTCCCATCCACTCATCAAGATTTCTCTTGAAGAGGCCTAGTGAGGTGCTCAGCTTGACATGTATGGGAAGTCTATTCCAGAGCATGGGCAGTCTCTGGGTTATGAACCTGTCCCTCCAGCATGCTTTGTTGATTGTGGTAATGAGGTTGAGGTCTCTGGAGCGTGTAATGCGGAGGGAATTGGGATTTCTTTAGATGTAGCATTTCTAACAGAGTTGAGTCAGACATGGCTTTGTAAGTCAAGCAGAGATCACCTCTTAGTAGACGTTATGAGACAGAGAATACTTGGAGTTTTTTGAGTCTGTCCGTGACATGTGTTTAAGGCCTAGGATCCTCTTTGTGAGGTACTTTTGTGGCCTTTCTAGCTGTTGCATGTGTCTAGTGTGAGGTTTATGCCAATGTGGCATTATACTCTATGACTGGCCTAATGAGGGAAGAGTAGAGAGAGAAAAATGATGACCTCTTTCTTTCTGGATGCAAAACCCTTGGTAATGAGATGTGCCACATAGAAGGACTTTCTGTCCACAGTGGCAATGTGGTGGTCAAAGGAGAGGTTGCTATCAACCTGTGTCCCCAGATCTCTTATAATGCCTTAAGTGTTCAGTGGGCTCCCATCTATGTGGTAATTAGTGGGAACTGAGTTTTTTCCAAAGGGGATGACTATGCATTTTTTGGCATTAAGCTTAAGGCCATGGTTTCGACATCAGTCATTGGTCTCAGTGAGGCCTTTTCTGCAGGATGTCTACATCACTTGGAGAGTTAATAATGGCTTCCAGCTTGCAGTCATCTGCGAACTTGGTCAGCCAGAGTTCTACTGTGTTGGCCTGGACTTCTGAGAAGTAGATGCCAAACAGGAGAGGACCCAGGACTGATCCCTGTGGGACTCCACTCATGACTGGTCGGCAGTCTGACTTGGAGTCCGCTACTTTCACACCGTGAATTCTATCTGTGAGCCAGTTTGCAACCCACCTAGTGATACAGAGGTTGATTTCTAGTTTGGTGAGTTTATCAATAATTCCTGAGTGGGGAATGATATCAAAGGCCTTGGCCAGATCGAGGTAGGCTTTATGAACTGCCTTGCCCTCTTCCACAGCTGTAGTTACTGACTCATATAAGTGAACCAGGTTGAGCAGGCATGATCTACCTTTCACAAAACCAAACTAAGTGGGATCCGGAGTTTAGAGATTCCCTATATCCTTGTTTATTAGGTCCATGATGATGCTCTCCATAGCCTTACATATCAGACTCATCAGGCTAATGGGGTGATAATTCCCAGGGTCTGTAGGCGCTCCCCCTTTATGGAGAGGGATGACAGTAGCAGTGCACCATTTGGTAGGGACAAAGCCTGAGGTGAGCCTGTGATTGAACAGGGCACACAGATGTGGTGTCAATTCACTTTGTAGTTCATGAAGAACACATCCAGGGATATTGTCAGGTCCCATGGAAGCTGTATTCTTGGCCTTGGACAATGCAACTTTAACCTGTGCTGCAGTAATGCTGGGTGCCTGCCATTCTGTTGGTATTGTGATTGGTCCTTTAGGGGCAGGGAAGAATGAGGGTAAAGTTGGCACTGAATCTGTCGGCCAGTATGTTGGCAATATCTGTTGGCTCAGTATAGGAGGTACCATTGTGCAGTAAATCAGAGCAAACCTGGATATTGCCATGGATATTCTTGATGTAACTGTAGAAAGCTTTGTGATTGTTTTTAGTGTCTGCCACAATTCTGCCTTCATAGCTGGCTTTAGAGGTTTTGATGAGGGATCTCAGCTTTATGTTGAGGCTAATAAGGGAATTTTTCCAGTCTTGGGACTTCACCTTTTTCTGCAACAGTTTCTTCCTTCTATTGTAGAGTTTATTAATGGCAGGGGACCACCAGATTGGCTTCCTTATTTTGGAGGATAGCGTCTTGGTTCTGTTGGGTATGGCTAGTTCCATGCATTTATGTATGTGTTCACACAGTGCATTGGTGTATAATTTGGCACATCTTTTCCTATTTTCTTATGCACCACTTTCCTTTTAATTTAAGCATCTGATGGGTGTCCATCCACATTGACATAATATGAATGCATCTGTAAATATTTATGGGTAAATAGCTTTTTGCAATGCTTTTTGCCCTCCTGCCATGGTATGTGCCAACACATGTAGCTTAGATATTACACACACTGCTTTATTTTTCAGATGTCTTTGTGTATAAGTTCATGTTTTCAGTTCTAGTAAATGACAGTGTCGTAGTAGGACACAGCCACTCTTTGAATTATGACAAGTTTGTGTGCCTATTTGCATACTTAGTGTGCTGCTCACTTGTGTACTGTGACACCCACCTACTTTGTATATAAGCACTGCCCAGCTCACTTTGAATATCCAATGATTCCCAGTATTTGAGCTCAATTCTGGTCAGATGCACAACCTTGAAAAGAACTGCTTTGTCTCTTGAGGAATCTTGGCCTAGAAATAAGACTAAATGTAACTTATGCATCCTACACTAATAAAATAGCATTAATGGAAAAAATATGTAGTTTTTAGAAGATAATCTGCATTAGATTGCTGTATCCATTAACAAATCCATGCATACTTTGTTAAATTTTATGTTTGACAGTGACAATTTGATAAAGTAATAAGCAATGCTATTAAATCATTCTCTAACAAAAGTAAATTGTTTGCCATACAGACTTATGGTCAAAGACTTGAGCATAAATTTCATTAATTTAAGAAATCCTTCATTTATTTAATGTTTATTTGGTTAGTAAAATGGCTTAAAGCACTTGTTTAAATATGACTCCGAATTGGTTAACTAATCACTAAAACTATAAATGGTTATTAGGTTTATACATTATCCCAGAGGGAAATTATTCATCTACTCTCTACCAACAGCACGTGCAAGATTTCATCAATGTCCCAGCAGTAAAAAATACCGTGCGAGTTAATAATGTGCATTTCCGTTCCTGGACATGTTATTTTTATCTTGCAAGGCAGGCTTTGTGGGTTCAGTTTTAATAAGTGAAATAACTTTGCAGGTATAGCTGCTATGTTATTATTTTTTATGTTGCAACATAATTGAAAAGATTTTCTATAGAAATAGGAAAAAGGTGTCTCAACACAGACATTGCATCAGTAGAGGTTTCGATATGGCAGGGCAGCAATTATAGTTACTTTGGATATTTTTGTCAGTTTCGTCTGCAGTGTGTCACTATTTGGCCTCTGGTGTGGTCCTTGGAATTGTTTGGTTGCCATCAGTTACTGATGTGGTCTCTGATACTGAGACTGTTTCATTTAGGTTCCCTGTATATTATTGCACTTTCTATTATAATACAACTGTCTAAAACTCTTAATCATATAGTTTGTTTTGTGACTACCCATTCTTTTGATGTCATTAATAGCAGACTGTAGCACAGTGACTGCATGGATTTGTTTCATTTTACGTCTTTTGCCTTGCAGAAGGCTTATCCAATGTTTGACATTGTAGCACTGGAATCCCTGTTTCTGCTTGAGTTCATAATTTGGTATAACTTCTACATTCTCGTGCTATCTTCCTTTTTCTTCTTACTTTTTTAATTTCTCCAAGTTTTTTGGGTTTCTAATACCATGACAGGAATGGACCCCCTTTCCTAAGTCAGAGTTTGATTAATGTTCATGAAATTAGTATTGTTTCAGTCTTTGATGTTAGCCAGATGTGTGCTTTGCAGCACCCGCAATGTGCCCAGTAATGAGTCCTCCTTTAATTCATATGGAGTTAGACGTATCAGTAACATATCAAAGTACGATTATAAATTACTTTTTATAAGACTCACTGCCCTCATTTCTGCCTACAAATCCTGGTATTTTATGACTTGGTGTGTCTCTGTATGTAAGGCAATGGGTGTAACAATTTCAGTGGTAAATACTACTTTTGTCATCTTTTCATGGACCACTATTTCTGGTTTTCTCGCATCTATTTTTTGAACTGTTGATAATGGGTGATCCAATGTAATATAAATTTCATCATATTGTGGCTCATGTTTCCAATGTTTTTCATCTACTTCAATATTAGAATGTTTGCACAATCCCTGATGCAACAGTCTTGCCACATTATTATGCCTTTCAGTATACAGTCCTTAGCCATTAGTATATCACAACCGGCAACAAGATGTGTGACTGCTTCCGATTCTGTTTTACAAAACCTACATTTGTCTGTTCAAGTCCACTACCTTGGGATAACCAATATTATCCTTTCATCTTTTGGTTTATATTTGTAACTGTATTTATGCATGTTCCATATTACTTGCCTTCTCATCCGATCCTTCACCTTATATTCTTTCTTTTGCTTTTTGGGCACATTCAGTTACTGCCTGATTTTTATCTATTTCTGGTTTGATTTCCATTCCTTCTCGACATTGATATGCTTCTGCTAAACTAAGTAGTGAAGTAATCTTAGACTTATTCTCCTCATGTTTTAAAACGTTCACTACATTTGGATCTTATGAGGTCAGCAGATATGTATGCAGTCCTACGATTGCAGATCTATAAATGTAATCAATTTCAAGGAGGCCCATACCTCCTCCAGAACAGGGAATATGTAATCATGGTTACTTGCTCAAAGTACCTTTAGCTGGTATGTGGCATCAATAGATCTTGCTGGAGAGATAAATTTGTCTCACAGAGGTTGCCCCAGCTTTGGAACAAGCTTCCTATTCATGTTAAGCAAAGCCTCTCATTGGCCCTATTTACACTCAGTTTGGAAGATTGGACGGGTAACTGGAAATTCACTATGGGTGTTCCATCTGTGTCCCTCTGCGATAGGTGCAATTAGGTGCTGATTTTAGTGTCTGCTTGAACCAGACACCCTTCGGAACATGGGTAAGCTTGTAACTGCCCGGGGGCAGTTAGCCTAGTAACATCCTATGATATACACTGATTTTTATAAATCATTTGATAAGAATGAAGCATCCTACTTGTTTTCCTGTCCAACTGATCCAACACCTTTTGGGGCCAGTCAGTCACTCCAAAACAATACGTTAGGACAGGAAGTTCAAATTGGTTTATAGCCTGGACTTTGTTCTTAGATGCCAATGCTGTTTTCAGTATTAATATTAGTATTCTAAAATATTCCTTAATAATTTTATTTGCATTTGTTTATGTTTTATTGTCAATCCTTCATCAATTCCCAAATATTTATACATTACCTCTTGCTCAAGTTTTTTTATATTGCATTCCTTTCCCAAAGTGGTGATGTCTTGGTGGTGTTTTTTTAGTTGGTTTGTTTGTTTTAAGTGACCTGCTGCAGTTTTCCTGCCTTAAAGGTTGCTTCTGCACATTTATCAAGACCAAATGATATTCTTATATCATCTGAAAAAGTTTTGACCACTTGCAGTTGTGCTTTCAGTTCCTCATCTGATTAACTATACAGTTTTAAATCATCCACAAAAAGACAATAAGTCTTTATACTTTATTGTTTTCTGAGAGGCAAATTGTAGCCATGACCTAATCTGTTAAGTAGATAACTTAATCAGTTAAGGGCAAGACAAAAGAAAAGAAGTGACAGAGTATTCTTGGAATATCCCCCTTTGAATTTTTATCCCTGGAATAACAATTTGTTCTTTATCGTGGCATAACTGTAAAGTGGTTTGCCACTGTTTCATAGCCACTGTTATGTAGTCAATCAGTGTAGGGTGTATCTTATAAAATTTTAAGCACTCCTTTTATCCATGGATGTGGGATAATGTCAAATGCTATCCATGCCATACTTAGATTTTTCTCCTTTTAACAATTTGTCATTTTGACTTTAACAAATGATCCTTTGTTCCATATGATTTTCTTTTGTTCTATTGTGATTGAATTTTCTTCTAAAATTACTATAAACTCTGTTTGCATCAATTCTATTCTATAGTTTATATGTGATCGGAAGGCAAGTTATTGGTCTATAGTTTTAGGATAGCTTGCACATTTGCTCTTAAGTAGGAGTATTGTTTTTCATGTTGTTAACCAATTTGTTGTCTGTTTGGGTTGTGCATATGAATAGTTCTTACTTATGGCTAGATCTTCATGTAAAGATGCTAATACTTTTAGCCAGATGTTAGGATCTGCTTCGGGGCATGGGGGTTTCCAATTAGGAGCATTTCTTAACTTTTTTTTTTAATCTCTCTGGCCTTTACTTCATCCCATTTCATATCCTGCACATTTGAACTTCTTATTCTTTCTTTTACTTGACATTTTAGCACTGGAGTCCTTGCTTCTACTCCCTACCTCTCTGTTTTTAGCAATGTGATGTTAACTACTCAGGTTGCCCAGAGAAGATTGACATCTCTCATTATCGCCAGTCTGGTCTCACAGACTTCCTTCTCACTTATTACATTTTCCACTTCTCGAACCTCCTCTCGTTTTATGATTCTGTATTTAGTTTGTCTGTATGTGATGCACCTTCATAGCATAAGTTTGTTTACTTGTTTGTTTATTTACTACTTATTAAGTAGATAAGGGGGGGCAGCCACGGTGGTGCAGCGTGTCGCCTCACAGCAAGAGGTTCTCCAGTTCGATCCTCGGCTGGGATGCCTGCTGTGTGGAGTCTGCATGTCCTCCCTGTGGTTGCGTCGGTTTCCTCCGAGTGCTCCGGTTTCCTCCCACATCCCAAAGACAATGCTGTAGGTGGATTGGACACTCTAAATTTGCCCTAGGCGTGAGTATGTGCATGTGTGTGCCTTCCATGGAAGGCTGGGCACTGGTGGCAACTTGGCATTGTAAAACTCTACTGCCAGTCATGAGTGGACAGGTGATCCCTAACCTGGAAAAGGCAAAAGAAGAAGTAGTAGGTAAGTGAGGGGAGGTCTACTGACCCTTTTCAGTTCCAATCTGGGCGCTGAGAACAATATACAAAATAAGTACAGACTAAGGTAACAATGATACAACTACAATGTAAGCAGAATATAATGAGGGTAATAGTCTTCGGTGCACATCTGTATATACTGTATATAATAGAAATGGATGCTTTTCTATGCACTATATTCAGTAGATTAGACATTCAGAATATTTCAATATGGTTTACTGTTGTGTTATAATGAACAATTTCCCCAAAACAGTTTCACATGACTTCACTATGTAGATACATTTTTCATGCTTTTTAAAATTTTCATTGTATCATTTGTTCTCTTATTTGGAAATATCTTCTTAAGAGGGTTAGGGGTGGGTAGACAGTAGCCTGCCTTAAAGATCTTAAATAGTAAGCAACACAAGAGATATGTGACTGCGTGCCCCTGGGCATCCTTTATTAGCTGATAATATATATGAGAAAAAGCTAGAACAACAAATGTGTGATTTATATTCTCTGTGTGTTATATGATGAGTAGAACGTACTGGTAAACAGTATTTGAGTTTATGTAGTAATAGATAGTAATGCATTCTTCTCTATGGCTAGTCTGACTATAAGTAACATGACATGAAATCTTGTAGCAAACTTTTAGCTGGGATAGCACTTTGCCTGTAATGATATCAGTATGTGAAGTGTGTGTTAAGTGAGGCAGCTAATGTAAGAGCTGGATATTTATATTCATTTATGTTTGGTATGACAATGTTCTTGACTCTCTCTTATTTTAATTTCTGGAAAGTGGGATAGTTTTGCTTGTGATGCAGATAATATACATATATATTTTGTATTAATAAGTTTGTTTGCATGGGTCCAATTACAAAGATCAGAGTTCTTTTGCAGATGAGATTTTAAGTCCTCATGATTGTTGTTTGTTGCAAGCAGCAGGATGTCATCTGGGTATAATGTAACTTTTTGTGTGGGAAGGTCTTCAGTGAGACAGATAATTTATGATTAATGAAAATAGAAGTGGACCAAGACCAGAGCCTTGCGGCACACCACTCTTGAGAGTTCCTTCATCATGGTACCACTTTTTATAGTATACTTGTTCACTTAGTTAACTTTTAAACCATTATATGTTTTTCTCCCCAAAGTTTAATAGTTTTAGTTGTCTGTGTAACAGTAAAATGCGACTGACATCTTCAAATGCTCTGGTCATATCAATAAATTGTGCTGCAGTTGTGAATCCATTATTCATGCTGAAGTTGATGCTGTTACTAACAGTGAATAGTGCTGTGGTGGTGCTATATGTATGTTGCAATACAATGTGAACGCCTAGATGGTGCAGTATTTTGAGCTTTCACAATGCAACAAAGTTGATAATTCAAATAGCTATGTAAGTATATTTAAAAAATAATATATAGGTCTGGTTACTTTTCTCCAGACTCTGCAAGCTGATGAATTTATTGCCTTTAGTCCATGTGCCATTGCTTCCACCTAGTGGCAAATTGAAAATCTGCACTTCACAATCTCACTATAAAATAAGTGAATTTGCATATGGACTTCATAGTACTTTTTATGAAATGCTTAGTGCTTAGTTCATGGTGTCAGTTTCTAACAGCAAATTCATTCCGTGTACCTGCAAAGATGTACATAACATAAGAAATCTGTTCTTTGAGGCAAAAATCTGAATAAAAACAGGTTGAAACTTAAAGTTTTATGCATACCTGGTTATTTTTCTGAAAAGAACTGTGATGAAGAGAAGTTGTAGAGAACACTGGAGCCTTTTTATTACTTCTGCAAGACTGCTATTAAAACCATAGTTAAATATTTTCATTGAGAGGATTTAATATGGAACATTATCATAACAGTTTTCCTTTTCTCTGTAGTAATGACAAGTATTCACCAAACATAGACTTCCAGGTTTAAAGGCATGGTAAACCACTTGGGAAAACCAGAGAACCCCTGAAAGTGTGTGTTTGGGTTTCGTTTGGAAATATCTGAATAGGAATGTGAACTTCCATTATTGAGCAGGTGACATTTTTACTTCATGTTAACATTTCAGGCATGGGTGATATTGGGGACTATTGAATTACTGATATGTTTGCAGCTTTATTGCATATGGTGTTTAGATTTCTGAGGGTATGATTGCAACATAGAAATAGTCCAAGCATTTGAACTGATATGCTTTCCTTTCATCTTGTTTTTAAATATCTCATGGAGAACTACCAGAAAATGATCCTTGACTACAGCATAATTGTGGAAAAGTTTTGTATGGGGAATACAGACAAGGCCTAAAAGTGGAGATGTCTAAATATACATCAGTAACAATCATACCTTTAGGCTGGCCAGACAGAATGACATGCTAGAGTTCCTCCACATTAAGATCATAGACAAAATCCTGTAGCATATTCTAGTCACCTATATGCCAACCTCCATTTTCTAAGAAGCTCAAAGTGCATACTTGGACCTATTGGAGGTACTTGCTATACAACCTAATACCCTACTCATGGCAGACAATTACTCCTGTATAGACATGGAATCCTTCATGGCCTCACATTTGCAGGGAGAGGGATTCCTGGACATCATACATAAAAACACTCTTGACCAAATAGTGAATATACGTACTAGAGGCTCCAACCTGCTAATATGGGAGAACACTGCACCCCCCCCCCCCACTCCCGCAATGTCTCATCCTCCCTGGTAAGGTCCAAATATAAAGCTGGATCCTTTGAAATCAAAATCAACTCTGTAATCTCATTAAGACCAGTAACAATTAGAAGCTATTCCAAGGCAAATTACCTTTTATTAAGTGATAGATTTTCAAAATTCACTACCCCTCCAAATCTCGAGAATGCAACAGCCTATGCTAAATTGGTCTGGGAAACTCTATGCAACCATGTCACTGACTGCACAGATGTTGTTGCACCTACCAGAAGTAAGCCCAGGACTAGCCCTAGAAAGAAACCAGCCTGGTAACATCCCAGATTAAACAGAATATGCAACAGAAGGACAAAAACTATGGCAAAATTCAGGAAGGGTAATTCTCCTAAAGATAACTGTCTCATCAAACTAAATAAGGAACTAAGAAGGCTAATTAAGCCAAGCAAAGCCAACCTTGAGGTTAAGATAACCTCTCTGGTGAAAGATAACCATAGGACCTTCTTCAGCTGTGTCAGAAACCTCAAGGTCAGCACACCTGTGCTGAACTGGTGGTTAATGGAGTCCCATTCACTGAGCCTGGTGATATAGTGAAACTGTTAGCAAATAAATTCAGCTCTAGCCTTCTCACCCTCGACCATCCACCAAAAATACCCTCAAACATTACCCTCCAACTGTAACAAGGAGCATGTACTGGCTGCACTCATTAAAGCCAAGAACATGGCCTCAGTGGGCCCTGATAGTATCCTAGAATGCTTTCCAAACAGTCTAAAATACAAGTTATTAGAACCCCTGGAGTCATTAATTAACTATAGTCTTAAAACAGGCTTTGTGACACATGACTGGAGGAATGCAATGGTCATCCCCTGTCATAAGGGAGGACCTTTAACAGATCCTGAAATCTACAGAATCCTTTGTCTGAATAATCTTATTTATAAAGCCATGGAAATTATCACCAAGGACATAGGAGACCTCCAGACACTGGATCCATCCCAGTTTCTCAATAGAAGGTCATGCTTAGTGAACCTGATGGACTTCTTTAAAAAGGTCACTAAGGCAAAGGATACCTTCACAGATACTGGGAACTACAGACCCCTTAGTCTAAATAGTCTTATTTGCAAAGCAATGGCAGTTATTATCAGGGACATAGGAAACTTCCAGAAATTTAGATCCATCTTAGTCTGGCTTTGTCAAAGGAAGGTCATGCTTACATAATCTGGTGGAAATCTTTGAAATGGTCACTAAGGCAATGGACGAGGGGAAAATGAAACTACCTACCTAGATGAGGCTAAAGCATTTGATACAGTACCCCACTCAGGCATTGTCAACAAACTTGTGGAACTAGGTGTAAACCACTTTATAACACACTGGATAGCTAGCTGGCTCACTGATAGAACCCATGTGTTTAGAGGCCACCTCCACAAAGAAGCTAGTCATCAGTGGAGTCCCCCAGGGCTCTGTGCTAGGCCCACTTTTCTTTGACATCTACTTCTTGGATGCCAAATGCCTCTAGCTAACCAAGTTTGCAGATGATTGCAAACTGGGAACAGTCATTGAATCATCCCCAAGATCAGAACACCCTTCAGAAAGGTCTAACACACACAAACACTTAGTGTCAAAGCCATGGCTTAAAACGCAATACCAAGAAATGCATTATAGTACATTTGTGAAGTCTGCCACTCTGGGTAACTGTCATCAGTAAAACGCCCCTAAAAGCTGATTCCCTAGTCAGGGATCTGGTAACTCCTGGAGATAGTAATTTAGCCTTCGACCAACATGTGTCCAAGGTAGTAAGAAAATCCTTCTGTGTTGCTCAACCCACAAGTAAAGGCATGGCATCCTGGTCCAGAGAGATCATATTACCACTGTACTTGGCCCTCATCAGACCTATCATAAAATATAATGCCCTCTGCAGAATGTACTTGAATAGACACAAGCAGCAACTGGAACAGCCACAAAGGTTCCTTAAAAAAAATACAGGGAGTAAACAAAATGTCCTATGCGGATTGCCTCAAACACAGAATGCTACGTCCTGTCTAGGGAGAGGGCAGAAAATATGTGATCAACCAAACAAAATGTGGCTGGCATTGTCCATACAAAAGCATACATGCACCATGGCACATGATCAATGTGCAGAATGAGCAAACAAGGTGCCATACACAATGCATTTAGTAATATCACACCACATGCAACAAGTTACTGTTTTTTTTAATATTCTTTTTTAAACTTAATGCAATACAACTTTTACATTGTTCCCCTAAATGAAAAAAATCTGTTTCACTTTTACCAAAGTTTTTCACTGTTGTACTTCTATTCAGATGCATTTTATGTACACATGCTAATGAAAGGAATAGAAGGGAAACAACAGGAAATATACTTATTCTTAATATGGTTGCTGTGAAGATTGGGTAGAGATGGGTGAAGGCTGCCAGCCCAGCCAAATAGAATTTGGTACATAATTATGTCATTTGTAAATATAAATGTTGAACTACAGGCTTGGTGTCTTAAATGTAAATAAATAGTGTTACATGCGACAACAGTACACTCTTCTGGCTAAAGTAAAAACATGTTGTGACCCTTTGATCTAAAGTCGGCTCCAGTCTGTCTAGATGAAGACATTTTTTCTGTTGTTCTAACTAAGAGTTAAATTGCTAGATTTAAACATGCAGATGTATTTTTATTGCTTTGCTTCCTGACCAGCTGCAATATAACACAAGCAGGTGTAAAAGAATGTAAATGCAGTTTCTGTTAGCATGGGAACTAAATCAGAATGATGTAATCTGGGAGGGCCCAGCAGACATATTTGTTAGTGGTTTTAAAAACTATGGCTCAGAAGAGACTCTAAGCATTTTTGTCTTGACATCCAACTCACAGCACTGCCTCTTGCTCACATGTAAATTATCTTAGACTTGTGTTTTCTTTTAGAGATAGCTAGAATTAGAAAGTGTAGATAAGTGTTTTTCTGTGATATCAGAACTGTACTACTGAATTATTTTACATATTTCTGTGTGATCTTTGAACTCTTGACTAGCACTGACTGTGTAGTAGAAAGTATTGTTTTGTGGTTTTAATTATTTATTAAATATTTTGAAACCTTTTAACTGTGGCTGGTTTGTGTAGAGATAAGTTAAGCTCTAGAGTACATTGCATGTATATAAGGATCCTGTCCCAAGTCACTCTAATAAGCCTTGAGACTGTTTAGTCACATCTACCAATTGGATAATAATATTGCACAGTAATAATTGGACACCCTTTTAAGGGCCTTTGAGTAGCTGATAAATATTAGCTGGGTGGTGGCAGTAATTACTACCATATAGTCTGAGTAAAAGGGGCACAGCTGGAGAACCTGTGCCAGTCTTCCCCAGGAGTGTCTGTGTGGTTGCATAAACTTATCTCAAAGTGTGTGTGTGTCAGCTACTTGGGCAGGGACACGAAGCACTGGTTGGACAGAAAGGGTGCTGGAGATTTTAGCTTGCCCAGCTGGCTAAGATCTGGACCCTATAGCTGTGCCAGTGGGGAGTCTTTTTGGGGTCCGACCAGCCCCAGACTGACCGTGATCTCTGTGTGCTCTTAAGGGAAATTGCACTTTACTGGTACTGTGTGTATTTGTTATCCTTTCCTCATATATGAGATGCCCTCTCTGGTGGCAGTGGTGAGGATTGAGGCTTCTTAATTGTTGGGCCAGGGCACGGGCGCCACAGTTGCAATAAGAAACAGTCTTCCTAACACAGTGGAATCCAAAATGACAGCATAGTAGCAGCTGCTGTTAGTTGGTTTGCAGATAATTGAGGAATTTGTCATAAAAGTTCTATGCGACTCAGCTAAAAAAGCACTACATCATTTCATGAATAACACAAAACACACAAAAACACAGACAAATTCCATGCAGTGAAGCCAACAGGACAATGGATAATAAAAAAATAAATAAATAAAAAATCCAGTTGTGTTCAACCAAATTTTTAATTCAAATGTAGATAACATACAATTAGTTGAGTGATTTCGTTGCTGACATTAGGAACTTCATCAGAACAAATAATCTAAAATACAGATATCATACTAGATATTTAAAGGTAAAACCACACCTCCAAAAAGGTTAAAATCAAATAAGATCATATTACTAATTCAATACAATTTTAAGGCTAAGAATTTTTAAAGAGGCAAGCCACTTTTTTTTTAATGATTACACTTCCACTTTCTTTAAGTTTTAATATAGCAGCCATGGAACAGGTATCATTCAAACCTGGTGAATGTGTGGCATCCAGTAATAATTGACACTTTAATTCATTTTTATCAGTGTACTCATTGACCAAATAACCCCTGAGATCAAAAACTACCTGTTCAACAATAGTAAAGTTGAAAAAATGTGTTGGAAATTGTGAACTGTACTTGTATAAGGTGATTGTATTCTTGTATTTTTAATGTCAAGTAGGTGTTTCTAAATTCTCTCTTGTAATCTCTTAGAGGTTTTGCCCACATAAAATGCTGAGCATGTGTTACAACAGGCCATACAGATGACCTGTTTAGAATTGCATGAAAAATGCCCTTTTATAGAATAGGTGCTACCCCTGACCATTACTTGCTTTCCACTAATATGTTGGGGCACTGTAAGCACCTCCCGCATTTTATCATACCTTTTTTCGACTGTGCAAAATAGCATTCTGCTCCAGTAATTTCTTAAGAGATGTATCATTTTTATAAACAACATATGGTCCATCTCAAATTTTATTAAGATCAGCAGAGAAAAATATCCAATTCTTTTCAAGACAATTAAAAATACCTTTACTGTCCAATGTGTAAGCAGTAATAAAGCACTTGTGCTATTGATTCAACAGGTTCCCTCCACTGCTGTTGGATGATTAAACATTATTGCCAGTGGGCATTAACATTGGGGCATTTGTCCCAACTAGAATGGGTTTGTAAAACCCCTTGTCTTTTTGTAATGACCTGCGGTTTTATTGGTTCCACAAAGGAAATCGGATACTCTTCCTTAAGAAACATGCTCTGGATATTGCCACACTCCTCTATAAAGGTTTTATGTCTGTACCCTTTGCATCAGAAAAAGGCAGTGGTGAGGGGGCAGCTCATGAGAATGGCCAAGATGACTGCAGACATAAAAATCTTTATAGAGGAGTGTGACAATATTCAGATTATCCTCTATATCCTCTTAAATTGTAATTTGATTCCATCATATGAACTAAACCTTGGCTCAAGATGACTGTCACTGTTGAAAATGACACCCTGACCTCATGTGCAAAATGGGAAAAGGGGTTATGGATGGATGGATATGAACTGTCTTTGATGAATGTATCTCTGCTTTGACCTCCAATATGAAGATGTCAAATATTTTTTTTTGTTAGTCACTTTTTATGCATTTTCAGATTATAAGGTATTGTTCAATTTATCAATTCAATCTTCATGTCTTTCTATTTAAAAATCAGTATAAATTTAACGTGTTCAATATAACATAGTCTGGCTTACCTTTAATGTAAATAATCAATGTAATATACCAATATGAACAACGTTATTTTTATGTTTAAAATTGTATTGATCGCTTTCCTGATATTAAGTTCAATGAGGTTGGAGATAGAAAGGGGAAGGGGAGACTCTGGGCTGCACAGAAAATGAGATAAGGAAGAAAGGGCAATATGGCTGGTCAGATGAGATTAAGTGGCTAACAAAACTGCAGCATAATGATTTTATTTTTCTTAGAATAGGTTGGCTATAAGAGGTGGGGGATAAAAAGAAAGGTCAGCACAGTCAGAAAAGGGAGGGGAAATATTTTCTCATCTTGACATAAGAAATAATTTTCTTTAAGTTTTATGTAAGCAACCATTTCTGTCATTTCATCCCTATGTATTCATATTTCATAATTTTAGACGTGTGTTTACCTATAGATATAGAAACACACATATACACAAATATATAGGATCTATTTAATTTAGTCAAATTCACTTTTGTCTACTCAATTGAAAAAAAAAATGAAAACATA
The DNA here is from genome assembly GCF_019279795.1 of Protopterus annectens. NCBI lineage: Eukaryota > Metazoa > Chordata > Ceratodontiformes > Protopteridae > Protopterus > Protopterus annectens. Next base: position 206,418,534 of record NC_056743.1, read on the forward strand.
TTTCAGTGAATTACATTTCACAGAAAATACTAAATAAAACAAATGATACTTCAAAACTATATTTTTGCAGGGGCGGTGAGCGGCTAGCCACCCTTCACCCCCATGTGATGGGTTATGTCCACCCCACACCGTTTATTTATATATACTAACTCTTACAGTTGCAAAACCATGCAGAAAAGAAAGCAACAGCACCCAAAGTGAGTCACTGCTGCTGCACAAACAAAAACCTGTAAATATGCGCAAACAACACAATAGTGTGCAGCGGCAAAGTATAGATCATTTTCTAAACTAGCTTTCTTTGAAATTCTTTTCACAACACCTAAAACCACACCAACACTATCTACACCTGTAATGAAATGTGTTTTTAATTAATTTTTTTCAATGATTTGCGATTCAACAAAAAAACACTTAAATATAAATATATTTATCATGATTGGGCGACAACACAAATCAGTGACACACAAATGAGAGCAAAAATGAATGGATGCACGAATGTGTGTGATGCATAAAATGAATGAATCACAAAACATTAACAGTTTTTTTCTCCTTTGTCAATAAACTCCAGTTACAAATCCCAGATCAAGGATCATCTGAATAGTGGTTCTGTTAGGGGAAAATGTTTTAATAATATAATGACCAGGATTAGGGTTCGGGGTATGGTTAGGGTTAGTACATGAGTAAGGTGACCGAGAGGCAGAAGCTAATAAAAGTACTGGTTAATTGTACACAAGTTGTTAAAATAGTAGCACTAGACACACAAAAGGGCACAGAGGAGACCGACCAAATGGGGACAGAACTAAATCTGTCCCCTTACTTCATCTAAACTCTAACCTTATTTTCTGAACACTCTCCCATACATGTATCTGCTATAATGTAATCTTGCACATTTTCACGACCACCACCTTTTCAGTCAAATATTCATTTTCTTCAACACTCCTCTGTACTTACAGTATATAAAACTTGAATTTAACCATGTGTGATTCATACAATTGTGCAGTGACACATTTTCATTTTTACACCCATGCTAACTTGTCAAGTAAGTGAGTTTTCAGCCATTTGAATGGCAACCATATATCTATATTATACATGTATGTATGTATAAAATGTGTGTTTGTGTACCTGGTATGTCTTACACACTCTGTAAATGGGTTTGTTTCTATTTGGTAAGCATTTAATTGCCCTTATTTAGTAGTCATAATATATGGTATCTGAAACATTATGAATGACAACTGTTACCATAATGACATAGCTTAAACATGTGTAGCCTAATAGCAGGGATAGCTGGAAATAATTTTACATAGGTTCTCTATATATCTTTTTCTGTTTCCTTTTCTGCATTGCTTTTGTTCTAGAGGTGTGGGGTATTTTATTCCATTATTTTACATTGATTCCTTCTCATTCATATTCTGTGAAAAGTGTGATAGGTGGCTATATGGCCTATTAAATAGGTTAGTAGTCAGTCTTTGGTTATGTAGGCTAGTGGGTAGTTTTGTTAAGAATTCATAATCAGACTAGGGTTGGTAGTCATTCATATTCATTACAAAGACATGTTAAGCCTGTTCGCTCTGTCCGTGAATGAATGCCGCTAAGCTGTGATTCAGAGAGACCACTTACTCTAACATGCAGTGTAAGGAAATAAGCTCAGAATGAGATAAAAATAAGGAATGATGTAAACAAGTGTATACTAATGAAACATTATTTTGCCTACCTGAGATTCATATTAGAATTTTCCCACTTTTATGTGTTGTCTGCAGATATGTTATCTAAAGAGGAAGTCTCACCAATCCTATCTACTTCGCAATCCACAAAAATGTTGTCACTTGCTGCTAGGCTTGCCATTTCCAGGTGTGAGTTACTTGTCTTGAATGAGCCAAAACCACATGTGTCCAATGGTGCTCACCGGCCAACAAGGCAGAGATACAGGCAGACAATAACTGTAAGGGTACTGGAGGAATGCATAGGCTTCCTATCACTGTGAACACTGAGGTATATATAATCCTCACTATACATGTCACAGGAATCTTCCAGAGGCAGAATGGTGACATGCTAGGGATCTCATAGGCTTCTGCACTGAGGGTACTGCAGCAGTTCCGGAATGTACACTTGGCACATGTGCATCAGTACATCTATTTCCTGATGTCACTTCAGAACTGAGCCCAGACTTGTGTACACCTTTTATGGGTTGGAACATTTTCTGAAGTACTCAGTTTAATAGATTACACCCATGCTGCAATTAGAGCCCTATGTGGTTCATTGGAGGAGAGATACCATAATAGGAAGGGCTACCACTCTATCAATTGCCCGGTAGTGTGTGATGCATGGGGGTTCTGTATGCCCAGCCTCCTGGCAGTGCACAATTCCCATCTCTGGCACACTAGCTCACTTTACCACCTCTTCTTGCATGGTTGAATGCCGAGTGATCATATTGTGGTTAAGTGGAAAAATATGTTTCCTCTTTTATTTTCTATTGCATTTAAATAGTTATTCATGGTAAAATGTACTGCTGAATACTAAATCAAATTCCTTTTGTTTTGTCTACCTCCTTTTCTCTCTCTGTCGCACTGTCTATTTTTTTTTTGTTTTATTTTTCAATTTATATTGGATGTCCACTGGAGCCATGGCTCATGACACCAGTGAGAAATCCAAGTGGAACTGTGAAAGAGACCTATAATACCTCTCTGTTACAGTACTGTAATGTCATTGAGTGTGCCTTCTGCCTCCTGAAGAGCTATTTTAGGTGCTGGATGAGTCTGAAGTGCCATTCAGTATGGCCCACCTACTTCATGCAGGGTGTTTACTGCAAGATACATTATGCTCAAAATGTTCATGTGCTGGTCTGGGGTGAAGTGACCCATGCAGTCACTGCAGCTATCAGATTTCAGTCCTACTATGACTAATAATGGTCAGCGAGTAAGTGACCCCATGTGGCAGGCATGGTCTGCTGTAACTGTTCATCTGATGTTTTCTCATATTATTGTTTGTAAAAGTCATGCCTGAGTGCCCTCTGACTCCTGTTCACTGAAGATGTAAGGCATCATATAAGGCACAATCACAATTAACTGTTATGCACAATACATTCTAGTACGTTGTTTAACCTAAGTATACAAGTACTGAATATCCTCAAGTGGTATAACTAGTAAAAAATGTTAATTCAGTATTTAACATGCATTCATACCTTGCATTTGAATGGTGATATAACTAGTAAAAAATGTTAATTCAGTATTTAACATACATTCATACCTTGCATTTGAATGAAAATGTACCTTACTCTTTTTTATATGATACAATGTTTTCTAAGTTTATGTGGTCTGTTGAGGTACTATACAACAAACTATTTTGTCATACACAATAATTTGTGACTTCAGAGACAAAAAGTATAATTTGTGCATTCACCAGGTTGAAGTGGCAACAGTGTTTATTTACGTGTCAGCAGAAGCATGGCTGCCTCAACCAGCTCCCTCTGCGGGTCCCAAGACCTAGTGCCCCACCTCCTTATCTCTTCAGGTCAAGAGTAAAATAAAGGACTTCTGCTAAACTTGCAGGATGCTTCTGTGCTTCCTGGAGATGGTACCTTATCCACACACCCCCTCCCAGCTCTAGTGAAATGCAAAAAAAAAAAGTCTGTTTCTTCTTCTGCCACCAACCAGGTGCACAAAAAGATTCCAGTGTAAGGAAACACTTGATAGCATCAATACAATGAAATGTCTTTAATAAAACACAAAGCTTTTGGACATGTTTCCTTCCTCAGTGTGAACAAACAGAAGAAAACACTTCCAATCAGGTGGCCAGCTACATGACACCCCCCCCCTGCTGTCCCAGCCAATCAGGTTACATTTCTGTGCCCTGCCTCCAACCCTCCTTCCTCACATTTTAGTAAAAAAAAAAAAAAAAACATTAGTTATACCCTACATGAAGCAGTATGGTGCACAGGTTTTAGTAAAAAAAAAAAAAAAAAAAGATCTTTTTCTCTTTACTCTATAGCAGACTGCTTACTACAAATGTATGAAGCAGTTACTACAATTGATACCCTGCATAGACTGCTACACTGCTCAGATTATAGTTAATAAAAAACTATTCGCTTGATTCCTGTCTCAATCCTCCCCCTTCTCCTTTCTCCTTAACCCTGCCCCAAACCTATATAGCTATCCTAATGTTTGTGGAGCCATTTTTAAAACTCTGGAACTGAGAGTAGTCTTCTCCGGTCCTCTCCTGTTTCCTTCTTTTGTAGGCTGCTAGTGTCGTTCGTGGGTAAGTGTTCTTTTTATATTGAATTTATACATGTTCATTTTTGCCGCTGTTGACCTGTATCTGTTTATTTCTCATCCAAGTGCAAATACTGCCTCTGAGTCCTATATCATCACGGACTCAGTAGCACAAAATGTGAACATCACCATTCTTTGACTGCTTTACTGCAACCTGTATAACAAGTTACCAGTTACTCCTATGAGTGCAATAGTCTTGGTTCTGAGCTATTTTTGAATGTGTTGTCGCATTTATTGTTTTTCAACTGTTGTGTGAATACCCCTGTTACAATCTAATATTTTTATCAGGTAGTGTTTTGTGATCTTGTAAGCATTTGACTTGGTTACAAGTCATTCTTAGAGGTGTGGCTGCAAGTTTTTTGATAATATTACAGTTGAAATGCATTTGGTAGGTCTGAGCTGCAGTTTTCCTATCTTGAACCTCTGATAACATTCTAGACTAAATGGTCACAGTGTTCCCATGGTCTAGCTAATGACTGTTGTCCAGCATCTCGTATGCACCAATTTAGCCTAATCCTTATCCTCGTGTCTAACAGGGGAACTCTACTATTAAGCAGGGCTTAGAGCCCTAAAACTTTTTGCAAGCTTTCAGTAGGCAAGCAAGGTTTTGTGCCGTGATACACGTAGATGGCGTTTCTTTCCACACTTAATGCTGCGTGGTCTAAACATAAGTGAATATTAACTGGTAAAGCATGGTTTCTGAGCCCCACACATGCTTACTGTAATTTGTAACACTTCCTGGCTGGGATTATCTTGACTGGGTGAATGATAACTATGCCCTAGTCGCAAGCAGTCATATTGCTGGAACATTATAACTCTAAAGAATTTAAACGAAAAAGAGTACACTTATTCTTATATTTAACTCACTTACTGGCTGGGATTATCCTGACTGAGTGAGTTGGTCACCGTGGCTCTAGTCGCAAGTCGTCACATTTTTGGAAGAGAATCAAAATATAAAAAAGAAAGATAACTCTGCTACGAAGTCTGGCTACGCTAACTCAGAAGCTGTATTATCTGCTAATCTCTGAAGTGGGCTGCAAGTGCTATACATGCTGCATTAGCGTTATTCACAGGTTTCCTATGCTTCATTTCTGAGGCCTGGAACAAAATAAATGGTTTAGATCTACTGGGTAAACTGCAATTCATACCCTACAGTGCTCCTTTTCATGCCTAGAGTACTCAAATACTCAAACTGTGTGTACCTGAACAACTTCCTTGTTCATTGTTTTTACTTGCGTTTCTGCTCTAACAACACTGCTGAACTTTTTACTATGATTTAAAATCTGTTTTAGCACTGCTGCTGTATAAATACCACCTTTATACTTTTACCTGAATTTCATGTTTCACTCTTAGCTTACTTCCACTACATATACATTCTCTAGGCTACCCATATATAGTCAGTTTATACAGATATTACAAATCAACTTCCCATACTGCTGTATAAATTCATAATTTGTTTAACTTAACCTATCTCTTCCATTACAGTCTGCTGTGCGTTGCTCAAAAACCCCAGGTGTTGTCAACTCTGCTAAGGAATTTCCCCAGTTTTCCTGCCTCTGAAAGAACCTCAAAGGGACACTTTCAAGTTGCCTGCTGGTACTACTAGTACACCAAAGTCCTGTCTGAAACGTGTATGTATTATATAGTGCTGCATATCACTAAATGCGCATTTATAGTTTTTTCCCCTGAGTGCTTGCTAGCAGCCTACCCTGGACTCTAAATAGCTGTATCCCTGTAACTCAAGCCCTGATATTTATCACTCATCTATTTTTTCCCTCCTAATTAAATAACCCCCATTTATAATTCTCTTTACAGGTTTCAAACCTGCCTCATACCCATAGTACCTCTTCACTTCTGAGCTTAATCCCTGCTCCATTGATAGTTTTGTTTTGCTGGCTTCTTTTCTATTGCTTTCTCCTTTGGCTCTTCCCTGCTCCGTTCACCCTGCGGGCTCACTCCGCTCCCCTACCCCCAATTCCCACCCACCCCCAATGTTCCTACAGTTATTCTTGCCTTACTGCACCCACCCAACTTAATTACCCAATAGGAACTCTTCCCTCATCACCACACCTAAGTACAATCATCCCACTTAAACACATCATTCTCTCTACCTCACTAGCAACCAAAGCTCGCCTAACATTCTCTTATCTTTCCCTAAACCCTATTCCTCCTTATAGCTATAATTCTCTCCTCCTAATTTATACCTAGCATTCTCCCTTTGCATAGTCATGCTCACCTTACTTATCCACACCCTCCAGGCCCCTTGTTTCCTCCTTCTGTTCCTAGTTCCACTATGCTATGTCAGCTCATACTCTTCCAATTCCTGTCCTATATTTGCTCCAACAATAACTAGCAAACTTAGCCATCCTCACTCACACTTCTACTCTATCTCCTCCTCTCTCATTCAGCCTAACCCACTGCTCCTTTTCCACCCAAAAATCTTATCCACCTCAGCTAAGTTACTGACACCAAAACTAAGCCTAAATCTAAATTACCTCTTACTCAGCAAACCTAAATGGCCAAATGTTACTACCTGCAATAACCTAATCTTAGCCGGATATATCCATCCTAACCCTGGTCCTAGTCCCCTAGTTAAGAATTCCTTCCCCTTATCTCCCTCCTCCCCTCACAATTCTCTTAAAATGTTTACTATCAATGTCCAGAGCCTTAACAATAAACTACACCAATTTCACTCTTGGCTGCACCATAACCAACCTGACATCTTAGCCATATCTGAAACATGGCTCAAACCCTATATCCCCATCTCCAAAATTCTACCCTCAGGATTTCACACCCTTAGAAGTGACCGACTAAACAGAAAAGGTGGCGGCACTGCCTTAATTTACTCCAACCTTCTAACCATAATCCCCCTCCAAATTCCAATTTCACAATTCAAAAACACTGAACTTACAGTTGGACTTCTAAAACTAAATAAACACAAGAATATCTGCATCACTGCCCTATATATTTCCCCTGGTAACAATATTCCTGTCCTCGAGGATATTCTCCTATGGGCTTCTACTAAAATTAACTATGAAACTTATATTCTTGGGGATGTCAATATAGGCTGGAACAAATGCAATACTCCCTCTCTTTCCATAAACCTCTATAACTTTACTCAGACTATCCTATCCATCACCAGACCCAACAAAACAAATCCCCCTGGATCCACTATTGATTGGATCCTAGTCTCCCACCAAAACAAAATAACCAACTCTGGCACTATTCTTGACACTATTAGTGACCTCCTCCCAGCTTTCATCCATCGTTCTACCAGCTCCACACCGCACCAACACCAATACATCCTTACTCGCAATCTTAGTCACTTCAACCCCATAGCCTTTTCAAATATTCTCAAACAAATGAACTGGAAAAAACTATACACCCTTCCTCTTGACAATGCTATAGCCGATTCAACTCGATTTTCTTAGACACTCTAAACTGCCTAGTCCCTCTAAGAAACAAAAGGATAAGAACTAACACAGCTCCATGGCTATCCAAAGATACAAAACAAATCATACTCCAAAGAGACAAATTATGGAAGCTTAACCAGAACAATACATTGCCCAATACCTTCCTCCAATACAAACAGCTCTGCAACCTTGTTAAACAGCTAATCACTAAGGACAAATAATCCTATTACATTAGCCTACAATCAAACAAAAACCCAAAACAGTTTTGCAAATCTGTAAACACTCTTCTCAATCTAGGCTCCAGAAATAACCCTTGTCCAGACCCAAGCAAATCCAACATTGAAATAGCATGAGAATTCAACACATTCTTCACAGAAACTATTTCTGACTTGACCAAACATTCCCCAACAATAACCCCCCAATATCTCATTTCTCTCCATCTAACTCCCCCAACAACCCTCCCCTTATGTTCGAGCTCAAACCTGTCTCCACAAACTTTATAAAAAGACTTCTGTCCAAACTCAAACCCTGCACCAACGCTCCAGACAATATTCCCTCTTCCTTCCTAAAATGTGCAGCTGATGGCATTGCTCTCCCAAACAGCATCCTAATTAACAGAGCCATAAAGGAATCTTACATCACTACACTCTGGCGCTCAGCATACATTCTTCCTCTTTACAAAGGAGGCAAAAACACCAGCATCTCTAACTTCCATCCTATTTCTCTCCTCTCACCAATTTCCAAAATCCTAGACAAATGCATCCACTCCCAACTGATGCCCTTCCTGACCTACAACCATCTCCTGACTCCCACCCAGCATGGCTTCCACCCAGGACATAGTACTATAGCCACTCTACTCTCTTTTCTTGATACTGTTAACCAAGCCCATGATTCTGGACACCTAGTTTCTACTGTTTTACTTGATCTTTCTAAAGCCTTGAATACTGTTTCCCATAATCACCTTCTCTGTCATCTCTCAAACCTTCATCTCTCTCCAAATACTATATCTTGGTTCTCTAGCTGTCTGTCAGAAAGATCACAGGCAGTTAAATGGAAGAACTCCACCTCTACCTTCCTGCCTACCCCTACTGGCGTACCACAGGGATCTATACTTGGACCTATGCTATTCAATATTTTCATCAACAACTTTCACACTGCCTTTCCTGATTCTAAAATCATTCAATACGCAGACGATTCAACTATAGTCTGCTCCACTTTAAATCCCTCTGAATTGCTGACCAAAACCCAAACTGCTTTTACAACCACTGAAAATTGGATGCAACAAAACCACCTTTCCCTCAATGCAAATAAATCAAAAATCCTACTATTCCCTCCTTCAAAGACATTCTCCCATGACAAAAATGCTTTTAAAGTCCTTACTCAATCCAACTCACCCATAGAAGTAGTCCCTTCTGCTAAACTCATTGGTATCACTATTGATGAACACCTCAAGTTCGATATCCACATTCAGCAAAATATTAAGAAAAAGCACCAAAAGCTAGGTATGCTGTACAGAAACAATCTCTTTCTGTCCAACTTCACTAGGCATACTCTGGCCACCACTTATCTTCTTCCATCCTTATTATATGGAGCCCCTCTCCTAACTAACCTATCCTCCTCTCTCACTTCCAAACTAGAAAACTGCTACAATAAGATCTCCAAATTTGCTACCAAATCTAAAAATTCCATCCATCACTGCCTTACCCTACAATTATTGAACTGGCTAGAACTCACAAACTACCTGGATTACCTCCAACTCACCACTGCTCACAGTCTCATATTTCACCCAACAAAATGTCCAGCTCTAACCAATATCCTCCCCTCTTACACCCCCAACAGAACATTCAGATCTGAACACCAAAACTTAATCTCTATCCACAAATCTAAATGCCCTGCCGGCCAGCTTCTCCTATCTTTCTCACTAGGCAAGAAATGGAATTCTCTCCCTGCCATGCTACAAACTACAACTAATTAAGAAAACTTCAAATGACTACTCTTCAAACACCTGTCCACCAAATGGAAATGCAACTGCTTTCACCCGACCTAATTCTTAGAACATGCCCCCAAGAGGTTTTTCCATCCAGATTCCTTAGTTCTCTATTACCCATAGCTACTTCATCCATGAATCAATCTAAGCTCTGATCTCTTAGAGCTAAATAGCACACTATTTCAACTTTGTAAATATTGTAAATAGCTTCTTATTTGACATGAGCACAAGTAAAGTGTTATCACTATTACTAATATGTATGTATGTTAAGGTGTTTCCCCAACCACAACACAAGTAAAGTGTTATCACTATTATTAATATGCATGTATGTTAAGGTGTTTCCCAACCACAAGTGGCTTGCTCAAATGAAAACTTATTGTAAACTTCATTAATAATTCACTTTGGTTCCTGCTGAATATGCCTAACACTGAATGTACATAAGTTGTAACCTATACAATTTAATTCCTGCTGAATATGCATGACACTGAATGTACATAATTGTAACCTATTACTATACAATGTTTCTTGTATATTGCTACTTTATTTGTATTTGCTTGTTTTTATATATTCTTTCTTTTTTGCATTTCTTTATCTTGGAGCTTTTCTCCCTGGGCCTCCACTGAAAATGGGTCTTCTGGACCCAGTGGACTTCCCCGGTAATCAAACTGGAAATAAATAAAATAAATAAATAAATAATAACACTTAAATGGTAGAAAATGGTCTGTTAAAGTTTAGACCACACACAGATTTGACTACAGATGCAATCCTAGCTTTTAAAAGCCAATATTGCACTACTGATTAATGATAGATTACATGGACTAGCCGATCACGTCTTCCTAACACTTTGCATCTGGGGCAGTTGCCCATTTTGCCTCACCCTAGCTATGCTACTACATTGCAGGTTACTCACTTTAATCTGTAATTTTCTAATTATTGTGTTTCCATGAAAACATGTGTATATTACTACTTGTAGGCAAGTGCCAGCTATGAGAATGATAATGCCCAGAACATTGGCATTGATAACTGCAATGTTATGTGATGTCATATAGATTTCTTTCCACATTTACCTGAGGTTTTAAGAAGTACCATTGAAGAAATGAAATTCATAAAGTTGTGAAATGTCCTAAGTGTACCTCCATCCCTTTTTTAAATAACCTATTCACTTTTGAGCTAAACATTTACCTATATTTGTGATGGTGAAATTGTAAGTAACAGAATTGTCATGTATGGATCACAGTAGGTTAAGGGCAAATATGTCCTACACATCTCCTAAGGATATTCTAGATGATAATATAAGTGGTGATAAAAAAGGACTGTCATGAGAGCTGGATGGTGAGTCGGTCCAGTGTCATGACCTACTTGATACAGGTGATCCTGCAGACACTGATCTCACAATACTGAGTGAATGTGCTCAGGACCTTGAATGAGTGGTCTTGTTAGGTGTAGTCAAATGCTGATGTGGTCACATGAAATCTGTTGTTCTCCACTCCTCCTACTAATTAAGAGTACTTTCTTGAGAAGAACTTGTAGTCTCAGGTGATCATCCCCCCACCTGCCCAGACAGTAACTCATTCTCTTCCACTTCCAAGACTGACTCCTGCTTAAGTCTAGTATGTCATAGCTAGCGTATGAATGGGGGTGGCTACGGATGCTTGCTATGCCACAATACTACACACCATTGTGATCCTGGCATTATCCTTACTCTTTGTCATTTGAAAGTAGTGCTGGAAATCGCCATGCATACCCTGGAGGACTCTGATCATTTCCTCATGAGTCTCTGTGGCAGTGGTCTAAGCCATGACAATGTCATGACACATTTGTGGTTTCTGAGGTAGGTGTAACATATTCCTATGCCTGGCTCACCTTTGTAAAGGTGTCACTATGGACAATATTACCTCTAAGTGTCTGCTGTTATCCTGAAAGTGTGTGTGTTTGGAGATACTGGTTTTCTCTCTCTACAAGCTGCAGTGTAATGTCAGCATGTGCTTGACTTTGTGATATGCTGTCACTTCCTGTATAGTTAGTGACATGTTGTGGGCTGAGAGATCCTGCTGTTAAACATGTCAGCATGTGCTTGACTTTGTGATGCGCTGTCACTTCCTGCCGAGTTACTGACATGTTGTGGGCTGAGAGATCCTGCTGTTAAACATACCGGCATGTGCTTGACTTTGTGATATGCTGTAATTTCCTGCAGAGTTACTGACATGTTGTGGGCTGAGAGATCCTGCTGTTAAACATGGGGACTGTGCACCACTTTCCTCAAGCTTCGTCATAAATGTAACCATGTTATCATCATCATCAACAGCCCTTCTGGTGCTTCTTCTTCTTTTGGCTTTTCCTGGTTAGGGCTCACCACAGTGGATCACCTGTCCACTCATGATTGGCAGTGGAGTTTTATAGTGCCGAGGTGCCAGCCCGGCGCCCAGCCTTCCACAGAAGGCACATGCACGCACACACTCACACCTAGGGCCAATTTGGAGTGTCCAATCCACCTACAGCATGTCTTTGGGATGTGGGAGGAAACCGGAGCACCCGGAGGAAACCCATGCGACCACAGGGAGGACATGCAGACTCTGCACAGAAGGCACCCCAGCCGAGAATTGAACCGGAGAACCTCTTGCTGTGAGGCAGTAATGCTAACCGCTGCACCACCGCGGCCGCCCAACAGCCCTTCTGATGCTAATATTCTCAAAAATTATTTGCATACTGCAACTACTCATTTCTGTTGCTAACCCTGTAAGAAATTACTTGAAAACATTACTAATTACGAAACAGCATGTGCTTTTGAATGCTTATTAAGGTGGTATGGGGACACTTACCATGCACACTGCTTCCATTGTCATTCTGTGCAGATGTAGAAGGTTCACCTATTAATAGTATTTCTCGCATGTTTAATGTAATCATTCCTTGTCAGCATTCTGTTCTCTATATAAAATTTTTTGCTGTTTTTAAGTCAGCCTTCCTGAGTAGACAAGAACTGCTGCTGCAGACATTGGTAATAGCCAGTGTCCACACCACCTATGATTATTCTAGTGACATCATCTTTTGTGTCATAGTCATCCCCATGGATGAAGAGGAGATATTCCTCATCTGGTATTAATGGGATAATTGTTGGAGGCCCCTGCCCCCCAGTACTGGTACAGACAATGGATTCTGCCTTGCCTTGCTTCTAGCACATCCTGCTATAGAATTTGCCCTGTTCTTACACTGTGTTAATCTATGGCTTCTGCTACTCACTGCATCAATGTCCTGGATAACTCAATTCTAGGCTTTTGTCATCTCAGCTTCTTTGGGCCCCCTTTTAATAAACAAATATTTCTCATATGTCCTAAGGGCTGCCATGAAGATGCAATTTTTCCTCATGGCTGATCTTGTCTATTCTCTGACTTGATCCATTGTTTTGCATCATTACTGCACATGAAAAAAGGCCATGATCATACACAAAAAACTTTTGATGTAATCATCATTCAAGCAGCACCATAACGACCATATGTGCCTTCCATCCTCCTATAAAAAAGTTAACACAAACCACATAATTATATACACATGTAAAACCTCACTATAACAAAGTAGGTTTTGCTATTCTAATGTCTGCAGCATCATATGGATGATGCAGTGATGCAGCAGCTTGCATTGTCACCTCACAGCAAGAGGTTTTCCAGTTCAATTCTTGGCTAGGGTGCCTTTTGTGTGGAGTCTGCATATCCTCCCTGCATTCATGTGGGTTTCCTCCCACTTTACAAAGACATGCATCTGGAGCGTTTCTGCCCAGGCCGCCACTGAAAATTGGCACGTTCCATGTCGGGCTTTTCCAGTAAACAAATGTTAAATAAATAAGTAAAATGTAAAAACTTACAACAATAAAGCAATCACTTTTTAACAGATGCCTTCTTCCACTAGCCCCTACCATTTTCATGCATTTGTAATCGTGTCATTTTCATTCTTAAATGGCACCCAGAAATCTTCATGCAAGGACAAATGGATGTTCGGCCAACAGCACATTGTTATTACTTCAGTACTTTACAATTAAAACACACACGTGTGCACAATCGCTAAATGATACCAAAGTAAATGACTTTTATCAGTGATTACTAATTTCCCATTGCTGCTCTAATGATTTTCCACTTACCAGTGACTGCTTTACACTATTCATTAAAACCATGATAATGTGCCCCTTGTATCAGCAGAACAAACTTTTTTTTCAGGGTAACTCACTAATTTTATATCATTTTGAAGTGTTTCATATTAAATTTAATATTTTTATTTATTTATTTAACATTTATTTACCGGGAAAGTCCGACTGGAACAGAGCCCCTCCAGCGGAGGCCTGGGTAGAAACGCTCCAGACACATCTTTGGAATGTGGGAGGAAACCCACGCAAATGCAGGAAGGGCATGCAGACTCCGCACAGAAGGCACCCCCAGCCAGAAATCAGACTGGATAACCTCTAGCTATGAGGCAAAAATGCTAAGCACTGCACCACTGTGCCACCCATTTTTTCTTTCTTTACTTACTTTCAGACGTCTGCAGTTTTCCAAGACATTTGCCAACTAACTCATGTAATAATAAGTTAATATGGTGATCACCTATTTCACATAAATTCAGGTCCATTTATATGGTTTGTATGCACATTAGTCCCTTTTATGTTCATCTGTATAAATCACAGTAATGCACAAATGTATATGGCCACTTAGGCACGTAAGTTGTTATTAGCTTCTCATGAATGCAGCCATAGGTTCAGGTGGGCACTTTGTGGACAGTGTCAGAGGCTGCAGTACTCATCATCAGTCTTCAGCATGGCATTGTAATGTGAGGATAGTCCCAGATATGCTCAAAACTAATGGACATCAAAGTCTAAAGCAACTGTTTCAGAAGAACTGAACATTGTAAGAGCGATAAAAGAGCTAGAAGACAGATGTTCAGGAAAGGGAAAGGAGCAAATTACATAGAAATAAATGGACATTTTGAGAACAATACAGGCATAACAGTGTTCAGGAGGAGGAGTGAGATTTAAGGAAAGGCAGGAATTAAGCAATCTGTGGAATATTGGACCAATCATAGTAGCAAAGAAAATATATGTGATGTATATTGTATTTAAATGGAAGATGTTAAAATGGCTTGTTTTTCTTTCTGTTAATGTATGTTTGCATATGTTTTATGTGATAATTTAGTAAAAGTGTTAAAAAAGCTGAATAAATTTAAAAAAAGCAAAATGGAGTTATAAGTATGACAGTCTGTATAGCACTGACTTGGTATCTCTGATCATTTAATGTCTGGCACACATTCTCACCTCAAACCAGTCAGTGTCTGATAAAAGTTGATAATCACAAACAAAGGAATATGCATTTATGCACCTCCCCCCCCCAAAAATAAAATTACAATGTTTAAAGCTACAATGCAGGAATAAATGACATTCATGTGTAGAAATTCAAAAAAGAATGCTAATGTACAACACTGGCAGTTATAAGTAATTCAAAAGAAAAAAATGATGATTGCATTGCCTTTTCATGTACCATGTAAATGAAACATGAATGTATTCATTTAAAAAAACATGAATGTATTCATTTAAAAAAACATGTATGTATTCCTTTAAAAAACATGAATATATTCCTTTAAAAAAACATGTATGTGACAAACCATTTTTAGTTAATCCAAACTACATTACTGCAAGCAAGACGGAGAGATACGGCAGTATATAAGTGCGATATT
The DNA here is from genome assembly GCF_019279795.1 of Protopterus annectens. NCBI lineage: Eukaryota > Metazoa > Chordata > Ceratodontiformes > Protopteridae > Protopterus > Protopterus annectens. The sequence continues at coordinate 206,433,905 of NC_056743.1, forward strand.
TCTGTCTTTAACTCATTGTATAAGATGTATTTATTTATAAAGGGTCTTTTCAGTGCAGTATTGCAATCAAATGCATAACATTTAAAATTATGATCATTATGTATGCGTAGTGGACTGCAACATGTAAACCCCACCATGACCTGACTGTCCTACCAAGTTAAGCATAAGCACTTAACGTACAGTTTCATCCAAAAGTCTACATAAGCACTTCCCATATATTATGTTTTATTTCAATAAATATTTGTAACATAAGAATGCTTTAAATTAAGGAAGTGAATGCTGTGTAACATGATGTGAGAATTTGTGTACATTTTCTCTTTTGTCTCCCCCTTTCTCTGTTTTTGTTATTTTAATTATGCATTTCTTTGTTGTTTATTTTCTTTCTCTCCCATTTGTTGTTCTTGTACTGATTCCAAATCCTCTGAAGTGGCCCAGGTAAGTAATTTCCTAGGTTAGGGAGCACTCACCCTCTGCATGTCTGGCAGGAGCGGCCTTAGGTCAACTGGTGCCCTAGGCAAAAAGGTTCCACGGCGCCCCCCACACCACCATCCTGGTCTACCTACACCAAATAAATACTGAAAACCTGCCCCTGCTACAGTGGGGCCCTAGGCGGCCACCTAGTTGGCCTATGCCTAAGGCCGGTTATGCTGTCTGGGGATATCCTCTCAGGGTTGTGGCAGTGGCACAAGTCCTGCAGTCAACCCAGCATGAGAGAGCCTGGTAAGTGTCATGGAATGGAACCTTTAGGACTTGATTGAGAATGTATTCGAGGTGGTTGTGGACAGACAAATTCAGTCCACTGAAGCTTTGCTTCAGCATGTTGAAGATAAGCTGTCCCAGCTGGTGCCAACCACCAAACCACCACAGGCCCCTACCCCAGCTCAACATGGGGGTCCAACATTGCACCACTATCTGGCAGTGGAACCATTTGAGGCTGTGAGAACTGGGACTCCTGCTGGCATTTCTGTTCTTCTTCTATCCTTTCTCCTACACTCTCTTATTTATTTCCCACCCAAACTGCCCTATTTTAAAAAGCAAAAAATTGAAAAAATAGGGGCATCTATCCCCTGAGAAAAACATAGTGCCCTTCATCTCCCACCTCCTCCAGCACAAACCCTCTTGATGTTTTTCTTCTGTGTTTAACTCTTTGTTTTGTCCCCCCTTTTTCAATCTTTCCTGTCTCTTTTCCACACTCTAATGAAACATATTAAACTACTTTATTTTTTATATTGTAATAAAAGCTGTGCAGTCTGCAGCTTGCCTCACATCTTCAAGCGTGACTGCACATAGCTGTGTCTGTCCGCAATGTCTGAATATACACAAATTAATATGAAGCCTACAGCTTTTATGTAGAACTTTAAGTTGTTGTTGTGTCTTTCGGCTTTTCCCAGTTAGGGGTCGCCACAGCGGTCCGGTCCGCTAATGATTGGCAGTAGATATGTAGAACTTTAAGTACTTAATTTATTTCAAGTTTCAAGTACTTACTCTTTTGCTGTGAGTGGGCATGTTTTACAAAAATGCCTTCGCTTTTCCTTATTCACTACTACTACACTGGACTTTATTTATTTGCATAGACTCATAGCAGTGCGTCTCACAAATAAATGCTACATTGCTTTGATCTCCCAGATTCTTGTTAAATTGCAGAAAATATTTCATTATGATGCCACCTTGTGGCATTAATATTTTTTTTTTGATGTTCTGAAGTTTGATTCTTTGCCTGCAGTGATGGGAGTAACATGTTACTGTAATATATTACAATTTCTAGTAACTAATAATATAACACTTTACTTTTTCAAAACATTAATGAAATGATAGTAATATACTACTTTTTGTAGTAACTAGCAACATAAGTATGCATTAACTTTTGCTTGAACCAGTGCCAGCAGGATCCCTCCCATCCCATCCTTAACCACAGATGTTGGTTCCTCCAGTCTCCACCAGAGAAATCCCACCGCCCCATACTGTCATGGAGCACCTGCTCCAAAATAGCAGCTATGCACCACTGTAGGGGAAATTCGGCCTGAATGATATAATGTTGCTACCCTTTTGCAATAACCAGTATTCACCACACCTGCTCAAATATGGCATGTATGGGGGAAAAAGAAACACCATAAAAACCTACTATCCAATCATTTCTACTTACTACAAGTCACACCAGTGATGTTAGCATGTTAGGGTGCAGCATTTGCATTGTTATGTAAAAGGATTGTTCAGGCATGTGATGAAAACTGTTTCCATGAGGTCGGATTAATGCTGAGGGGGTTTCGTTGAATTTTTGGTGTTTGGTTTGTTTATGGTTGTATATGTGATGTTGTTTAATTTTATGTTTTATTACATTTCTGTTATTTATAAGTGATCTTTGACTAACATTATCCAAGCTTGTTTGTTTTTCTTCTGCGTTATTTTACTTTGTGTCTAAAAGACAATTTTATTGTAATAACGATTACGATTTTTTAAAATATTACACCAGTTTGTTCTTCCAGTGCTTTCTCTTTTGTTTTATTTTCTTGCTAGTTCTGTTTTTTGCTGTGCCAGAAACTTGTAGGTGTGATAAGGAGTTGTATTATGATTTACATCACAAAAGACTTTATTTCATATATGGCGGGGGACTAATGCATTTCATTATGGAAAGCATGATAGAAATTATCATCGCATAATTCCCTGTGGTGTTATGGGTGATGGATTATGAAATGCATTAAATCGCATTGTGAAGCAAATGGACCAAGAGTGTTTTAAAACATATGATTGGTATATGTATTTGACATACTTGTTTTAAATGTTAGCCAGTTGTTTGCACGTCAGTGACCACCATTCAAATGGACTGGGAGGGGGGTAAACATTTAATTTTGTCAACTGTGCTATAACATGAATTTTATAAAATGTTACAGCTCAAATATTCCAAAGGGGGAATTTCAGAGGATGGTTACTTGGTGTCGTACGTTCAGCTAGTAAGGATAGTACATTTCCTATGTCAGCACTCACAGTAAAAACACAGTGCCGTGCCTTTATGTATGAAATTATTTCTAGGAGGAAGGCAGTTACTCTGGTTCTTTGCACAAGTCCTGGAAAAATCATTGTTTATAGTACTGCTCTTGTTTCTTCTGAAATAATTATATTAATGTAATGAAAGTGGTACAATGTATGACAATTCGGAGGGGGGGGGGCATGAACTGTGAGCCCATTCCATTAGATGATATTAAGATGTCAGTGCCATGGGCTATTTGGAATTAAAGTGGGAAGAGGTGGGTTTAATTGCTTAAAAATAAGAGACTTTTTAGGAAAGGAATAAAAATGTCACAAAGTAAGGGAGATGTTGGCAGAAGTGAAACTAGTTAGCTGAAAAGGTCTGTGGTTTCAGAGTGAGATAACTAGCAACTATGAACCTGTTTTCAGTTTGCCATCCATTCCCTGCCCAATTGAAATATTACCAGCTTACTATTTTTTTTTTAACGTAACATAGACAATTTATTCTTCAAGTGCAGCAGGCACTACATTTGTAGATGAAACACTGAAATTGCTAGCAGCAACCTTTTCATATAGATCTCTTTAATGTGGAATTAGTTAGGTGACTTTTACTTCTGCAGTGACTGTGCATATTGAGTGACATTGGTAGATTGTTATGACATAAGTTTGAGAGACCTTTTATGGTTGAAATGTTATGAGTTGGGAAGTTTTTCATTATTGGCTCATATGTTTTGTTTCATTGCTTACTAGAAAAATGTTCAAAACTATAAATGTAAAATACGCTCTAACAAGTGGTTCTGTATTATACAAGGAATAACATTTAATTATTATATATTATAATTTGCAATCAAGAAGGTGAATCAAAGAACTTTTGCATGGTCCTAAAATGTGTGCAAGGGGCCTATGATTTTAAGTGTCTCCTATTATCTCTGGATTTGTCCCTGATTCATTGCGAGCTAGGCTGGTCATTTTCCAAGAAAAGGTGGTGCATTACATTTAATAAACAATTATAAATTTATTTCAGAAAGTGTATATTAACTCACATTATACAACAAACCCCCCATTAATATTCCAAAATGTGCACGCTGATTGGTCAGCATGCACGTTGTAAATCAGACTTATACTAATGGAAAAAGGTCCAGTCGCCCAGACTTTTTCCATTAGTACAAGTCTTTTTTTTACAGCAACAGAGAATGCAAGATCTCCGTTGCTGTTTAGACACTGTCTATGTTAAATGGGTTTAACATAGCGAGACAGCTTTAGAAAAAGCAACGGAGATTCTCTTTTGCTTTTTTTAAAGCTGTCGCGCTATGTTAAACTCCTTTAACATAGTGAGACAGTTTGTAAAAAGCAACAGAGATCTTGCTTTCTCCATTGCTTCCACCCACAGCTCTGATGTACTGCGTAAGCATACGCATGCGCAATACATCAGAACTGCCGCAGAATACCAGACAGCTGTGGAAGGGCAGCAAGGCAGCATTATACAATGCCATTATTTAAGAAAAGTAAGTATTTTTTTCTTAAATAATGTCATTGTATAATAGCAATAACCCACTTCTGGGTGTGGGTAATGCTGGATTTACCCATGGTTGTCTTTGTTTGGCCACTCGGGCTTCACCCTCGTGACCAAACCCCACCAGCCGTGGGTAAATCCAGCATTACCCACACCCAGGCGTGGGCTATTGCTATATTCTCTTATTCTGTTAATGTCTCAAGGTGATAGTAGCAATATTTTAAATGTTTCCCTGATTAATTCTTTATTTGTCCCTGATCCTGCTCTGATTTGTTCTTGATTGGATGAGTGAATGGATTTAGCTGGGAGAAGAATATATGGAGGGGGTTGGAAAAGCAGGTGCTAAAGAGCATTTTTTTTAACAGTTGCACCTGAATACTGTTAGTGATTTTCTACTGAGTATGTTGCATTTTATCAATGGTTTCTGATGACTTAATTTACTGATGTGTGTCTTATTGAATTTTACAAATGCACAGTAGTTGTTAACTTAATAAGTCTGGCAGAAAGCCTACTTCAACCAGGCATCATGGAAATAGTGCATTTTCACACAGTGTGAAAAAAAAAGGGTGTTCCACGTTTTGACCTTTTGCCAAACATTCCTAGGGTCTGTGTTCCATATTGGCCTCTTATGAGGTTGAGACCTATGCTAAAGAGTGATAGAAAACTTCCGAGGGCCCTGGATATTATAGATAGTAATCAGATGTTAGAAGGTAATAGAGACTTTGAAGGAGCAGTTTGGATAAAAAATTACAACATAATGTTGGCACAACTCATAGCATGTAGCATTCATAATAGATCACTAGAATTAGTCTGAAGCAAAAATTTACTTCATTTTTTAGCACTGCAAGGAGGTAAAAGCTAATGCTGACCAGAATCTGGCCCTGCTCTGGTACTGTGGGACTCTCAGCCCCCCAAAACACCCCCTAACACTGGGACAATTCTAGTCTGCTAGAGATCATATCCTTACCTTGTTGTTTAATAAATGGCCTTGGTTCTCCATACAAATGTCAATCAGAATTGAACTTGCACTTATCAGTTTAACACACAACACTCCAACCCACTGCACCAAGAAGGACTCTCTGGCTGGATCTATGTTCAACCAACTTTTGTCTTGACAATTTTTTGTTATGTTCTATTTAAAATTATTTTCATGTTTCGATTTTTAGGTGCTAAAAATAGACAAAATGTGATAGGTTTTTATAGGTCTTGTGTTACTGGCTGTGTATGGTTTGGTTAAATTATTTGTGACTCTCTAGCTATAAAGACTGATCTGCTGGAGTTTTTCAACTGTTAAATGCTATTCATCATCACCACTGTAACACTGTGTATAAAACTTTAATAATACACTTAAATGCATGTGCTTACTTGTGTGAGCAAATCTCAGTATTATAATTAATAAACTATACTTAAGTAAAAGTAACACGTTACTTTAGTTAGAAATTAGAAATAGTAATGTATTACTTTTTTAGAATAAGTAATAGTAATATATTACTTTCACTGAAAACTAACCAGTAATAGTAATTTATTACTTTTGTAAGTAACTAGCAAAACACTGTTTGCCTGTTCAGCAAATGAGGATATTCGACAAATCATCTTTTTCAATAAAAGTAAAGGCGCCAAATGTCATGTCTTCATTTGTCGTAACATACAGAAATGTGCTTGAGAATAGCTTTTCAAGCTTCTTATACAGTCCACTCACTGTGACAAATAACTGAATAATGACAAACTGAATTTCTGGATCCAAAGGTTTTAGTTTTCTGGGAAGTTGCCATGTGGTGAAAGAATTCTTGATGGCTGCAGCTAGATAATTTTTCATACCAATAATTATACTTCTGTACTCCCAAATACATAAACTCTAAAAGATAATGCAATGTTTCACTTCTACAGGTATATTTACCCAATTCTGATACCATATAACATATGAGCATTTGGCAGGATACTTATTTGACACAGATAGTAGGGATGAGTTTGTAGCCTCCAGAGGTACTTAGTCAAAGTGAAAGTTCTAAAAGGAATGTGTACCACATGACATGCAAATTGCTTGTTGCTAAATATTAATATTTAAAGCTATAGACCTACATTACACTGGTCACTACATCCTTATAATGTATGGTGTTATGTCTGTTGGGTTACATCAACACTAACAGGGCTCACTGTGCCTTTCTGTTGGGGGGTAATATGCATTGTATTAATGGTAATATGTGATATAACTTGGAAGCTCTGTGAACTGTATAATTAAACCTGAAGAGCCCATATTTTACAATTGACACATCTCACATGGGTATTTTTGGTGGTGTTTCTGAAGTAATGTGTAGAATCCTGATTTCATACAATGTTCTTTTGTGCACGTACTGTGTTGTCCACCATTTTGACATTTCTTTCTTAGTTTACATGTAGCACTGAAAATAGAACACATCTGAGAGCTTTTATTGGACCAGTGTAAGTACTGTAGCTGAACCCTGTGCACATTACTGGGGGGGGGGGGTACTCCCTCCAAAAGTTATACATTTAAATGTATATTTACTACTATGTGCCTACAAGTAGTTTTTTCCTGTGTCTGTGATATGGTATGTATTGTATAGCATTACAGTAGTAGTGTCATAGTATGCCTCTTACTACGTTAATACCTACTTATAACTAGTTTGATACAAGCTACTCTTACTGTGTGTAGACAGCACACTTCAGATACAAGCTGCTCTTAGCTGTGTGTAAACAACACACTTCGGTTAAAAGCTGTTCTTAGTTGTGTGTAGACAGCATAATATGCAGTTGTTTTCTGAAACATACTAACCATAATGCATTGCATCACGGCACAGTGCTTGTTTCAGATCTCTAGTATCCTGTCTTCTGCCATCCTTCAGGTATATTGTTTGTGGTACTGGGTTTTTTTCTTTCCATGTATTCTTCTCCTTAACGCAAATAATTGTTAGCAAAGTTGTAATAATCCATTACATTTTATTTCTAAATGTTTCATTTATTTGCTTATTTATTTTTCCTTGCTATGTCCCATCATTTGAATTTACATTTATGATATTCTAAATGCTAGTGTTTGTGTTGTACTTTATCTGTGTAGCTCCAGTTTGACTCTCTTCTGCTATGGGATATATCATTGTTAACAGTTACTCAAACTTCTATAATTAAATATTAAGACTGTACTGTACCATGTTATTCATGAATCTCACTTAGAATTTATATAGATAATTCAGCCACTGAGACTGGGTAACTGTAATTGTTTGCACCTTTTCTTCCTTTCATATTTGCAATTCCATATGAATAAGTATATTTAATAAAATGAGGACACAACGACAAATGTATTGTGGAACATTTAAACACTGATGCAGCTGTAATTAAATACTTCTGAACAGTTCGGTATAATTGAGAGACTTCTGTGGATTGTAAATGGGGTGGGAATATCCTGAAAAGAACAAATAGTTGCTAATGTCATTGAACACAGAGTTTATTAATTTCTCGTAGTGTGTCCATAAACATATATGTATGTATGTGTTGCATGCATTCATGCATGTGGATGAATTAACGGGTTCATATTATATGATTGAATCTATTATCAAACCCAAATGCACAAAACCACAAAAAGTCGAAGGAACGGACCAGCAAATTTTTTCCTAAGGAGAAAACATGCTGATCCAAAAATAAAAACATGTACAGGCAACATAAAGTGGGGGGATTTGCCCCCACACCCCCCCAACCTTAAATATACCAACTACGAGATCGTACCACAGTGAAGAAAACAACAAAGTCTGGAGAATGGCCCAGAGAATTTTTTCCCTGGGAAAAAAATTTGCTGATCCGTTCCTTCAATATTCTGCATCCTATCATGTAATAGGAACCCAAATTAACACACATATACACACCTAACCTACAGAGGAAGAAAACTATTACAAATACTACTTCCAGTGATTTATACTACTATTTAATAGAAAAACACAACATTTTGATCATTTGGAAGAGCTGTGTCTTCTTTTCATTAATTTATTGAAGAGTTAAACAAGGGCTGCCACGGTGGTGCAACGGTTAGCATTGCCGCCTCACAGCAAGAGGTTCTCCGGTTCAATTCTCGGCTGGGGTGCCTTCTGTGCGGAATCTGCATGTCCTCCCTGTGGTCGCGTGGGTTTCCTCCGGGTGCTCCGATTTCCTCCCACATCCCAAAGACATGCTGTAGGTGGATTGGACACTCCAAATTGGCCCTAGGTGTGAGTGTGTGCGTGCATGTGCCTTCTGTGGAAGGCTGGGCGCCGGGCTGGCACCTCGGCACCATAAAACTCCACTGCCAATCATGAGCGGACAGGTGATCCACTGTGGCGACCCCTAACTGGGGAAAAAGCCGAAAGAAGAAGAAGATTGAAGAGTTAAACAAAAGAAAGTGAGAAAATGTGTTCAGAGTCCAGCAACAGCATATTTCTATACAGCTAGGCAAAAGTAACTGAAGTTATGTTAGTCACCAATTGGACACTTTTTTTACTGAGAGTTCATTCAAAACTATAGATGATAATTAAACTGAAACAAATGCTTAAAAATATGCACGCTACAATTCTACATGTTTTTTTTTTTCTTCTTGTACAGATGCAGACACATAATTAGACTTCTTTTTGAGGGTTTGAATCATACATCCAATAAGGCAACATTGCCCTCTGCAGGATTATATGTAAATTGTCAACAGCATACTGTTTCTCCAAAGTTAACTTTTGTTTCTGTTTTTGATGAAAGGTGCATGTTGTCCATGTTCTTCTCAATGGTGCTTAATAGCTTCATGGTCTTTAGTTTAACTTAAAGACTTGTATACCAGTGTGATATATGTTCTGTGAGCAGCAGAGATTGGAAGAACTTGATGAGAAAAATGATATGATAAGTAATCACTCTCTTGGACGGCACAGTGGTGCCAGCAATAGCATCGTCTACTCAGAGCAAGAGGTTCTTCGATTCTATTCTCGCCTGGATTGCCTTCTGTGCAGAGTCTGCACGTCCTCCCTGCATTCATGTAGGTTTTCTCTGGGTGCTCAGGTTTCCTCCCACATTACAAAGACATGCATTTGGAGCATTTCTCCCCGAGCCGCCACTGAAAATTGGCTTAATTCCTGGTAAACAAATGTTAAATAAATAAAATAAAATAAAATAATGGAATTTGCAACGGGTTAAACCACAATTTGTTTGGTAATGTGAAAGAGGATCATTGACAATAAGTTAATATAAACTTTACTGTCATTTAGAACTCTACACATGTAGCCTAAATGAAATTTTGTGCATCAACTCAATTCGTGAGATTACAAAGGAAAGTGAAACAACACACACAAGCAGAGGAATAAACATAACTAACAAACACAATACTACTACAAATACATGCAAGAAAGAGCAGAGACATTTACCAAAATTCCTATACAAAAAGAATACCCTCCCCTAAGTTAAATTAACTACCCTATTTAAAGTAATACAAAACACACTACAGATTGAAATGCCTAAGTTCTTTGTCTAATATTTCACTTCAGTTAAATAATACTGACAATGGATATGATAAATAAATATTGCACTTCATTTGATTATAGGTAAGTACATATTGCACAAATAAATAAAAAAAAAAACAAAAGACTTGTGTCCAGACCCCCTGGGACTAGTGCCTGAGCTCAGAAGTCTAATCATTGTAGGGTAGAAACTGTTACTGAATCTTCATGTGCGGTAACTGAGACACAAGCAGGCTCCTCAGGTCTCCATACACCAAGCTGGTAAAAATACTGGTACACAAAGTATCACACTGGTTACGATAAAATAAAGATGAACGTTCTTTATTTAATACAGTTAGCGCTTTCACCTCCTCGGCTTCATCAGACTGTATTCAAACCATATAAAACAGTCATTTATATATCACATCCAATTAAAACCATAATTACTTAATTACATCCAATAAAAACATTCTAAGCTTAACTAAGCGTGAATACACATATATCTTAAAGGAACAAGTGCTTATACTCTACAAAAATATAAAAAATACACTCCTGCACAGGGATAGCATGAATACACTCCTGCACAGGGATAGCATGCAATACACTCCTGCACAGGGATAGCATGCATCCCAGGCATGTTTTTGAGAGTGTAGCCAGGAGCCAGTCAATGAGGGCTTCAAGACTGAACCCGACAGAGGAAGGTTTCAGATCTGAGCTGACTGGATTGAGTCAGAGGTTACGTGATAGATCTTACAAGATAGAAGAGATTGAGAGGGCCATCAACACCTCCATAGAACTCAGAGAGACAAGAGCACGCCCATATTTTTCCAACCATATCCATCAAGAAGGGCATGAAGTGAGGAAGGCTATTTCTGCTAGTGATGATATGAAAGGACATACCTTAAATATACCGGTCTATTTTACTTCTGATGTTAGCAATATTAGGAGAATAATACGAGAGCGGTGGGACGTTTTAGAAGCAGATGAGGAAATTATGAGGTTAGTGGGTGTTGAACCTAGATTTGTCTACAAGAACAAGAAGAACATGAAAAGGTTATTCTATGGCAGGCCAACTACTGGAAAGAAGGTAACAGCGTACAATACCACTCCATGTGGCAATTGTAACCAATGTAGTTATATTAATACTGGTCACTCATTCCAGTCCCCTCATGTTCACAAAGAATTCTTTTTTATGACAGGTACTACTTGCAAAACAATGAATGTGATATATCTGGCACAGTGTGACATATGTGATGCGTTTTACATAGGTACGACTAATAGGGAATTCAGATTTCGTATTAGGGAACATCTATATCACATTAGGACTGGCCAGGAACACAATGCTTTAGCGAGACATTGTATAATGGCAGGTCCAATGCACAGATTTAGTTTCTGTGTAGTTCAACATATTCATACTAGTCCTAGAGGTGGGGATTTAGAGAGTTACACATTGGAAATGGAACTTAGATGGATAATTCGATTAAGAGCTGATCACCCGCCTGGCTTGAATGATAAGATCAGTATACAGACAATGTTAAAGAAACGGAAATTGAGAACAAAAGGAAAAACAAAATAAAGAGTTATATAGTTTAGCTTAAGAGGTTAGTTTGAGAGGTTAGACTTTTATAATGGTTAGATAATCAGATGTGAACGTTTCTGTCTTAGCACTATGTCTACATTAGATTATATCAATAATTAATAAATATTTCTCATGTAGACAATAGTACAGAATTTTATATATATTTATGCACATTTTTAGTGTAGGTATTAGTTATAATGGTTGGATAATTAGATGTGTGTTTTTGTAAAAAGTTCAAAGCAGACTCTATTTAACCATTAGTAAATATTCTGCATGTAGAAAATAGTAGACAGTTTTATATACATGCATATGTTTTTTAATGTGTATTTTATATTTTTGTAGAGTATAAGCGCTTGTTCCTTTAAGATATATGTGTATTCACGCTTAGTTAAGCTTAGAATGTTTTTATTGGATGTAATTAAGTAATTATGGTTTTAATTGGATGTGATATATAAATGACTGTTTTATATGGTTTGAATACAGTCTGATGAAGCCGAGGAGGTAAAAGCGCTAACTGTATTAAATAAAGAACGTTCATCTTTATTTTATCGTAACCAGTGTGATACTTTGTGTACCAGTATTTTTACCAGCTTGGTGTATGGAGACCTGAGGAGCCTGCTTGTGTCTCAGTTACCGCACATGAGCATTTGGATTGTTATTTTGAATTTGGTAACTGACACTTTCCTCGCCTGGGTTTATGTTATTGCCTGTGTTACTGAATCTTGTAAACCTGCAGCGGATGCTGCGATATCTCCTGCCAGATGCTTAAACATTCCATCTGCAGGATGCGTGTTGTCCTGCATTATTTGGTGGCCTTTCGGATGCTTCTTGCAGAATAAAGATGTTGTATCTGTGGAAGACTGCAACCTGTTATCTTCTCTGCAGCTCTCACCACTCTTTGCAGCACCTTCCTTTCTGTAACTGGGCAGCTTCCAAACCACACTGTAAAGTTGCAGGTGAGGATACTCTCTATTGCACCTCTATAGAAGGTGGAGAGAATATGAGGAGGAAGGTTAGTTTTTTCAGCCTTCTTAAAAAGTGGAGGCATTGGTGTGCTTTCTTGACCAGTTGGCTGGTGTTTCCCAAATACGAGAGATGTTCTGATGTGTGTACACCCAGGAATTTCATACTGTTAAACCTCTCCACACTCACTATTGATCCTGAGCACTGGGTGGTTTGTTCTCCTTTTCCTGAAGTTGATGATAATCTCTTTGGTCTTGCTTACATTTGGATCAAGGTTATTCCCCTCGCACCAACTGATCAGAGATGCCACCTCCTCTCTTTTCGCCCTTTCATCCTTCTTTCTAGACATACACAGGAGATGTTTGACTAATGTTTATTCTGCTTATCAGTTGTAATAATTTAAAATGTGTGTATGTGCATGCATGATTGACATTGTATTTGCCTGTAGATGCACTTGGGTACTGGGGAATGACAGAGAAGAAACAGTATGGCTTCTATAGCATCATGTTATTACCACTAAGCAATTAAAAATTAATGCAGTTTAATTGAACTGCATGCTTTGATGGAGTTAGGTGCAGAGCAAATAAATCATTATACTGACTCAGCTGGGTTTCTTTTGAAGAGCGCATCTGTTTGCAGTATGTATGGAACCTAGGATTCTAAACAAATTCCACGTTAAGGCAAACAGTATGGCTTGAATTCATAGACACATGCATACTGCACCAGTCCTTGTAGTGTGTCCTCCAATACAAGGAAGTAGCAATTCATGAGTCCCTTTCTGCTCAGTACGTAGGAGTGTGCCATTGAGCAGCAAGGGTTTTTGAAACCACATGTAAATGTAGTAGTGTATGGATTCGTCATATGGAAATGAGGCCAAAGAATACCACAGTACACTACTCTACATGTGGTGTTTTATAACATACCAATTCATACACATCTATAGTAATGGAGCAGGACATTAGCCTTACAGCCATTCTACCTTGCAGGACCATCTGAGCTGGGAAGCTTAGTGGAATAGTGCGGCTCTACTCTGTTCAGCTTCCACATATGTCATACTAATTTAGGTAAATAGTTCTGCACAGTGTTGGTGTGCGTTTGTGTGGATGTGTATGCACAAGCATCAGGCTGCCTAAACACAATTGCTTAAGCTACTCAGATGATGGATTTGTTGTCACGCATGTTAGTTACTAATTTGATTTCATGCCTGGCAGTGCAGGCATGACAGACTATGAATGATCTTATTGACAACTCTGCATATCTGAACAGCTAGACTTTTTTCTGTCACAATTTACACACACACACACACACACACATATATATATATATATATATATATATATATATATATATATATATATATATGTATGTGTGTATGTATATAAACCTTTATTAATGTTTGAGTCATTTGAGTCATGCTGGTATAGATTTATTACACACAGATCCATACTGATATGCACTTGTTTATTCCTCAGCAAACATGATCTAGAAGTTTATGCTAGTGAGAGGCACAGTTAAAAGAAACGGTGCTCCTCTTAGAAGTGTTAGAATGCAGTTGTGTTGAAAGTGGCTGCATCAGTTGTTCTTGCGTCAGTGTGCAATGATGTAACCTAAAAGTTTAACTGGTTAGTAATTGGGGAGGACC